>NC_080694.1:41479027-41779254 GCF_030445035.2 Dasypus novemcinctus
GTTATTCTCTTTTCTGTCTTTTGTTCAAATTGGGTAAATTCTATTGAGCTATCCTCAAATTCACTGAGTCTATCCTGTCATCTCCACTCTGCTATTGAACTCACCTAGTGATTTTTTTATTTCAGTTATTGTATTTTTAGTTCTATAGTTTGCATTTGATTCTTTTTTATAACTTCTATTTCTTTTAAAAGTGCTTTTCATTGATTTTAAAAGAACTTGTAATTGACTTGAAACATTTTTAGTATTGCTGATTTAAAATACTTGACAGATAATTTCAACATCTGAATCATCTTAGATCTGGTGTCATCGATCATCTTTTCTCCTTCAAGTTGTGGTTTCCTTGGTTCTTGATAACGCAGGTGATTTTCAATCATACCCTAGAAATTTTCTATTATGATTGGAGACCCTGGGTCCTAATCAAGTCTTTTATTTTGACAAGCAGTCACGCTGTTTAGGTGTAGCACACAGGTCTTGCCCTACTTTTTTGGACTGTGGTTTCAGTGAAAGGTCACTTTTCAGAGGCTTTGCAGTGTTATTTTGGCCTACTTGCTTTATCTCGTGCTGTTGGAACACTAGATGTGGTCTCTGCTAATTGTCCTAAAGGTATTTTCCCTAACTGGTTGTGGGGTCTCTAGAAAGAGGAGTATAGTCTTGAACCCACAAGGGTAAAGACTTCCCAGACCAGGCTGCCTGCTATAGCTATCTATTTCTTGCTGGCTTTTCCCTCCTACCTTGGTATCTCTTAGTAGAAAATGGAAGTTTCAGGCTTGACAGTGAAGGAGAATGCCTCCCCTGGCTTCTTATTTCTGGCAGACTTTCCAATTAATCCCCCTTGACAATGGTGTTTGGTTCATCTGATGTTGTCATAGAAACTCTGATTTAACCTGGGGAAGAGAGGATGAGGTTACCTGGTTGCTAGGTTGGAGGTCAGGAAACACCAGCTTTAGGTAGCCTTTCCTTGTTGGGTAAGAAGAAACAAGACATCCTATTGCTGGGTTATACCTCCAATCTGGGGTCCAAAACAAGATCAACTCCTTTTTAACAACCTTCAGAGTTGTCCTTTGGTTGTTATTTGCACCATTTCCAGGATTTCAAGTCATGCTTAATGAAGATAAGGGGAAAATGGGTCTAACTCCATCTTGTCACCTGAAATACTTTTATACATAAGAAATAAGCAAAAAACCTAGCAAGAATTTGTAGATTTCTAGGAATATTGATGTTAAAGCAAAAATATAATTTTTCTGAGCTGTCAATACATTTTAGAATAAAACTTCTATCGATGTCCAAATAAGAGAACAACTAAGGAGGAAGAGATCAGTAATAATAACAATATCAACAACAGATATTGCCTTAACAATAACTAAACTGTGTATACATTATGTACCAGAAACTGTACTAACCATTTTCTATACCTCATTGAACCCTCAGCATACATACTATCTCTAATAAATACACCAATCTAGTTTATATAGTTTAATCCTCATTAAAAACTTATTTTTCTTTTTAAAGACGAGAATATTAAGGCTCAGGGAAGTCCATTCATCAAAAGTCACTTAGGTACAAAGTTTTAGAATAAGGATTGTAAATCTGAGCCCTTAGGTAATAAGTGAGGAATTGAACTCATGTTCAAGAAAGGGCTCCAGTCTCAGATATGAAAGTAGCACACCAAGCAGGACATCAACTGTGAGCCCTGTCCTAAATATTGTGCCAAATTTGAGGGGTTCAGTGGAAAATGCTCTAGCTTTATTGACATATGTGAGCTTGGTCCCACTCCAGCAGATCAACCTGATATATTTTGAGATTGAGAGTACTAATTGCACATCCCACTCACAGGTGGGGAGGAATTTCTTTGAATAAACTAGAGACAAAGTTGTTCAGCTGTAGAATGTGACAAGAGTAGGCAAAAAAGGATAGTACTAATAACAACCAGTCAGATGAAATAATTTTAATTTAAACTTTAATTCTCATTTTTAAGATAATATCATTATGTAAAATACAAAACTGAACAATACAAAAGCTCAGTACTTTAAAAATATGATAAACTGGCAGTTAATTTTGGAAAATACAAGCCGAGCCAATGTTATGAAGAAAGAAAAGCTTAATTTCAGGGCTTTCTTTCCTCTCATCATGATTCATGAAGGCAAGTCTCATATATAAGTTATTGTTTATATCAACTAAAGAGAAAACATTGAAAGCAAGATAAGAAAAGAACTAAAATGTGCATTTGGAACCAGCTTGCCCAAGACTATGCATTTTAGTCTTCAAAATCTATTAGGAGTCTTCGATTGTACAAATTTTTCAGTTCTTTTTCTTTTATAAAATAGAAAATGATTACAATTTTGTGTAATGTATTGTACAGGTTTAATAGGATTGCACTCTTGCCAAGTACTGTAGTAACAAATAAATACAATAGAAAATTGCTGACACAATTGAAAACTGCTAGTTCAACATAAATGGTTTCTGTAAATAAATCTAGTGTAATTTCCCTATACATCTTGACTACTGCTTTCAACTCTGCTCACAGGAGAGCAGTTTTACAGTATTGGCAAGAGTTCATATTTTTGCCTTTTCTGTCTATTTATGGCACAGCATTTCAAACATGTTGGCTACAAGTCTGCCGAATTCACCAAAGGAAACTGAGACACAATGCTAACCGTGGATTATGGGTGTCTTCCCCAAAATCCCTTTGCTAGAAAGCTACAAGTGTAGCACATATGAGAATATATCAATGTCAGAAAGGGACAATGATTTCTAAGTTCACTTATTCAACTTGTATGGTTGGACAATTTTCAATTTATCATTCTTTCTCTGTGTTGCACATGTTCAAACAGTATTATATTTTCCTAAAGGTGATCAAGCAAGGAAAAAAAAAACAAGGATGGATTGTATTTCACAGAAAGTGTCAATGAATAAATAGTAATATTTTTAGTTATATTTTTACAAATTTATTTTTCAATTATTGATATCAATTAGATTCAGGGAAAGTTTCAACAACAGAAAACAAAAATTAAAACGTGCGTTCACCTTTGATTGTAACATACATTATCTGGACAGTTTTATTGCACATACTCTTGGTGGTTTTGTTCTAGTATCTCTCAGAAACTGAATAGTAAAAAAGACAGTTTAAGAGTTTAGAAGAAAGTCTCTCATGAAAAAAAGTGTCATTACTTGGAAATCAAGTGGAGAAATCAAAATAACAGCATAGATTTATTTATTCGGTCTCAGTCATTCAATAGATATGCTCAGTAACTACTCTGCATGAGATGTTGTGCTGGTTGCTGGAATATAAAGGTAAAAATATTTATGACCTCTGATTTGAAGAACCTGATTGCATTAAGAAGTGGGCTTAATTGGACAGGTGAGATGTTATTAACGAGTAATTACAATGTAATTGACTAAGTGTTGTCCTACAAGTGTATGAATATATGGTGGGAAAATGTAAGCCAGGTCCCCTGATCTGTTGAGAGCAGGGAGGAGGAAAGGAAGACATTCCTAGAAGAGGAAAGCCCATGAAAGAAGACGAAAAGGCAAGAGAAAGAGCAAATGTGCTCAACTAAAGGGTCTTGTATATCAGAAAAAGATGTCTTTATTTTATCCTTAGGCAAGGAGTCTTATTCTCAGAAACACATGGTAATATTTGCATATCAGAAAAGTATTTTGTCTGCATCGCAGAGAATGGGTTGGAGGGGGTAAAACAGGATGCAGGGAACCATCTACAGCTTATAGTTGTGATCCAGGCAGACAATGATGAGATGCTGGGGGGAAAAAAAGCCAATGGCAGTAAGCCCAAGAAGGAGAAGATGGCGCCAAAGGGAAGTTAAAGGTCTCATCTCTTCACAAGGGAGGTAAAGAAGAAGAGGTGATTCTACCCCTTCAATCCCAACCCCGGATTCTGGCTTGGATGGCTGGCTTAATGTAGGCAACATTCACAGAAATGGAGGTTTTGAGAGAATTAGGGAGCTCAGCTGTGGATGTATTACCTTCAAGAGCCATGAGGCCATTGAAGTGATGCCCGAAAGGCACAGGTCACGCTAGAAATTCCATGAATAATACTTGGAGGGCAATATGTTTTCAGAAGCCCTTCTGAAGTATCCCCAGAGGTTGAACTCTCTTTTTAAAGTTGTCTGCTTCCACTTTGAAAGCCCTATTCTAATTCAATGCACCCATCCTTCTCAGAGCTTGTACTCTAGAACTTTCAAGGTCTTCAGAGGAACAACTTTTCAAACATTTTTTTCTCCTGGTGGAACTCTTTCTTCAAAGAAATTATTCAGAAGTTCAAGATGAGGAATAAATACAAGGGGAGCCACTGTGTTAGAAACAAGCAGTGTATGAGTCCCGAGATGTTTCTTTCTAGACTTTTTCTTAACACTATGGCGTTTGCTAAATATACATATCATCTGAGGTTCCTCACAGCACCGTGTGAAAATTATTAACCCATGCACTCGATTTTACCTTGAATCACTGGTCAAGTAATGACTACTGTTATTAAGTAGGGTATGTAAAAATGAGTGTCTCAAAACCTTAGAGAGAGAAGAAATGAGAAACCTAAAATCCAATTCATAGGAGGAGTTAGTGATTCCAAATCACCAGCTTAATCAACTCCTGGTAAATGGGCTGTTGAAAGTCATTTCCTCTTAAGTAGATATGGCATTTGATACTAACCCTACCCATTTATTAAAATTATGACAAGAATGATATTGATGTATCTAAAAGGAGGGGGGAAAAACTGTATCACCAGAAGAAAGAATAACACATGAGAAACAGAATAGATCTATAACCACATTAGTGTGCATCCATAATGTGTCCTATCTAACTGAATCTGAATACTCCCGACCCATTGTTGAATATTCTAGGACCCTAGAAATGGACAAACATTTAAACGATTTTAGCTGAGGGACTTTTCAAGCACTTACCCATGTTTTATCTCTAAATCCACCAAAGGAATTTTCTGACTTTGATTTAGCCTCTCAAGGAGCAAATTTGCTGGGCAATTATTATTGTACATCTTCTCTTTGGTTTAATCTTATGTGCCTTTCAGTTGGTTAGAATTAATATTATCATATATAAAGTCTAAAGAATGGTTGTCCCTGGGCTTTCAAAGCAGAGGATTGAATCCTGTGTCCTTCCTGATGAGGCCCAGCTCCCTTCCTAAAGGAGACCAACTACAGGAGACCAATGACACAGTGAGATTTTGACAATCCAGGAGACGTCGTTGCATGTCAGCTCCAAATTGCAAGACAATTGCCTCATATGTTTTTTAAAACAGCTTTATCGAGAACAACGTACCTACTATAAATTTAGCCATTTTATGTATACAAGTCAATGATCTTTATTATATTTATATAGTTATGAGCCATCATCACAATCTAATATTAAAACATTTCTAACACTCTCCAAAATCTCTTCCTCATTAGCAGTTACTTTCTTCATGTATTCTTGGTTTCCTGGGTGATTCAAGTCCAGATAATTTAATTTTCTTCCTGAACTTTTATAGCAATTAAAGTCTGAAGTTTCCTGTTGTAAAGTGTTGCCTAACCCTTTAATTTTTAAAACTTTTATAAAGTTACGTAATTTATACTAAATTAGAATATAATTTAGTAGAGACTTAGAATATAAACTTCTTGGGTACAAATATTTTCACTTTTGTATTTGTACTTTCTTGATTTTATAGCTCAAATAACAGAGTGCATTGCCCAAAAATAATATCTTGTTGAGATTTCACTGATAGGACTCTGCTTTCTTAAGGTACTGCTAATGAGTCATGTCTAGAAGTTCAATCATTCATTTATTCAATAAGAACTTATTGAATGCTGATGTGTCATTTATGAGTGTCATTGATACTAAGACTTGCTTTTGTGTTCAAAAAGTTCTCAGCCTAGAGATCAAGACAAATATGTAAAGAATGCATGAGAAAATACAGAGATTTTCCCAAGAGCAGGCAAGCACCAAGGAGGTAGTTGTAATTTGATCAGAATATATTTGAGAGATTTCATTGAAATTTTCTTAGTAGTATGTTTTTGCTAATAGACTGCAAGGCAAGGGATGCATGGTAAGAATAAAAGAGGTTATTCAAGGCAGAGTAAACAACTGTGCAAAGAACATACTGTACAGGGTGTTGTAAAGTATCCCTTGGCCCTGTATATTTATGGTAGCATAGTCATCCTGAGTAGGGTGAGACAGGATGTGTACTACCCTCCTCTGAGGGCTCCATTCATATGCAATGCCTCTCCCTGAAGTTGCTCAGTGCAGTCTGCACCTCAGTTTGTGACTGCCCTGCTCTAAGAAGATGATCCCAGAGAAAGAGGTAGGGATCTGAGAAAGAAGGGTACTGCTCCATTCCCTTGAAATCCACACCACTATTATCTTCTGATGCTCCTCATACCTCTCACATTGGACTTTTTGATCTTTAGGTGGATTCCACTTCCTTCTGTGCTACCTAACTGTGGAGTCTTCTACTTGGTATACTGTTTACTCTTTAGGATGCTTTATGCCAAGGTTAATCCTATCTATTCTCATGGCTTTATCTGCTATCCACATGCTAATGCTATGTTCATTACTCAACTTTCCAGAGATTAATATTCATGATTGTAAATACTTATCATCCAAATACCATTTCCAGGCACCATATTCACCACTTTCTCTGCTGCTTTTTTTTGGTCTTCATTTATTTTTTTAATGTTACATTCAAAAAATATGAGGTCCCCATATACCCCCCACTCCCCTCACCCCACTCCTCCCCCCATAGCAACAATCTCCTCCATCATCATGAGACATTCATTGCATTTGGTGAATACATCTCTGAGCACCGTTGCACCTCATGGTCAATGGTCCACACCATAGCCCACACTCTCCCACAGTCCACCCAGTGGGCTATGGGAAGACATACAATGTCTGGTAACTGTCCCTGCAGCACCACCCAGGACAACTCCAATCCCCAAAAATGCCCCCACACCATTACAACCCACTATCTCCTCCTAAGAGTAATAACTTTTCTGTCTTTTGTGTTACTCACTTTCTTACTTTATATTTTAAAAGTCCAGTTTATATATCTAAATGCTGCTTTTTTCTTGTTTTATTTTAATTTCAAGATATTTTAGAGTCACAGGAATTTTTGAAAAATATATACCTTTCACTAAGTTTCCTCCAATAGGATCATTTTATATCACTACAGTAGAATATCAAAACTAGCAAATTAACATTGGTCCAACCCATGTAGCTTATTTGGATTTCACAAGTTTTATATGCACTCATTTTTTTGTGTCTTTGCATATAGTTCTATAAAATTCTATCATGTGTGGATTCATGTCAACATAACCAAAATGAAGATTTAGAACTGCCCATCGCCTCAAAGATCCCTTGAACTACCCCTTATAGTCATACCCACCCACTCTTCCCTTTTTCTTAGCCTCTGACAATAACTAATTCATACTTATTTATCACTTTTGTCATTTTTAGAATGTTATATAAATGGAATCACATAGCATGTAACTTTTTGAGATTGGATATATGTGTGAAATGTAATTTCCTTGAGCTCTTCTAAGTTGTCACATGTAACTGTCCTTTTGCATTGCTGAATGGTATTCCATGGTATGGATGCACCAGAGTTTGTTTAACCAATGACTAATAGAAGGGTATTGAGGTGGTTTAAAGTTTTTTTTCTATTATTGATAGAGATGCTATGACATGTTTTCATGTGAACATACATTTCCAGTTCTCTGGGATAAATACCAACCATGTAATTACTGGGTAATATTCTAGCTTTGAATTTAAAAATATATTCATAGAGGAGAGTAGCAAGATGGTGGTTGAGTAAGGAGCTACAAGAGTCAGCTCATCTTACAGGGCAGTTAGTAATCACTGAGCTAAAGCACCTGTTCGGGGGTTCCAGGAGATGAGAGAGCATCCTGCAACATCCTTGAAAGAATGGAAGGAAAAGACTGCCCATCTTCAGTAAAGTTGCCTGAGTAGCACACTCCATGCTGCAAAAGCTGGTGCCTGTCTCCACTGGTGGTACACGTCACTTCAGGAGCTATACCATGGCTGGAGTTTGAAGCTCCATTTCCCACAAATGGGGGGAGGAAGAGATGGTTGGCCACCAACTTCAACTACTGATTAGTAAAATCAGCTGACTAAGGTATAATCCTAAGAACAGCTAAAGTTTGAACCTGTCTAAGTCAGAAAGAGGCCAGTAGCTGCCATTTCAACTCTGGCATAAAGGGAAGCAGAACTGCCTGAAAATTACAGTGATGGTAGGGACTGGCTTCTTTTCACCTAGATTGAACTGCAGCCCTAGGGTAGTCTCCAGCCTCACCTCTGCCAGGGAGGAAGCTGGCAGGACCTGCACCAGCCTTTCCAGGTAACTGCAGGACTGCTAGCACAGACTGAATAGTCAGACATCTAGTGTTCCATCCCTGTACCCCAATAGGATAGGAAAGGAGCTGTATTTCTTCACTCTCTCTGGGCAACTGGAGATGCTTTCATTCTGCCCAAAGTGGTTTGCTGATTGCCTTCAATTCCATCTCCACCTCTACACCCCCATAGGATAAGAAGAGGATGGTGTTTCTTCAGCCTCTCAGGGCAATTGCAGGTGCTTTCAGATTGCACAAACTTTCTGTTGGGTGCCTGTGAGTTTACTGTACACCCCTGAATAGGACAAAAAGAGGCAGTGTTTCCCCAGGCTCTCTGGGTAACTGTAGGTGCTTTTGACCCACACAAACTGAGTAGTCAGATACCTGTAGCACCATCCCTGCTCCCAATTAGGAAAGGAGGGGAGCTGTGTTTCCTCAGCCTTTCCCAGCAATGGCAGGCACTTTCGGCCTGCATGGACTGGACTGTTGGGTGTCTGTGGATCCACCCCCATCTCCTAATAGGATAGGAAAGTACTAGTGTTTCCTTGGCCTTTATGGGCAACGACAACTACTTTAGGCCTACAGGGACAGAATTGTTGGGTGACTGTGGATCCACCCCCAGACCCCAATAGAATAAACGAGGGCTAGTGTTTCCTCAGCCTCTCTGGACAATGGCAGTCATTTTTGGCCTATGCAGACTAAACTGTTGGGCGCCTGTAGTTCCATCCCCAACCCCTAAAGGGCAGAAGAAACAGTAATCCCTCAGCCTCTCAGGGCAACTGCAGGTGCATTTGACCCACATGGATTAGATTATTGGGCACTCCAGAGGGTCCATCCCCACCCCTTGCAGGGGAGGTGTAGGGGCTGGTGCTGTGTCAATCTACATGGACAACTGCAGTCATTTTGTTTCAGCATGGCATAGATTATTGCCCATATCTGCTTCTCCTTCCCTGCCCAGAAAGGGGAGGAAGGGGCATGAAACTTGATCAGCCCCTCTAGGCTACTACAAATGGTCTTGGTCTGCATGGCTTGGCTTATTACACACAGCTTCAGCTCTGTCCCTACCTCTGACAGGGGAGAAAGGTGGGAGAAGTTTCATCAGTCCCTGGGGAAACGTGGGTAGCTTCAGCCGCCATAGCTTATAGTATCAATGACATCTTTGACTCTTACTATACAACCAGCAAGGGATAAAGGGCAAGAAAGGTCTACACTAAAGAGAGAAACCATACTGAGAATAAATACATGTAGTAATCCAGATGCCAAGACATCAACAAGAAATTACAATACATACCAAGAAACAGGAAGATAGGGCTCAGTTAAAGGAACAAGATAAGCCTCTAAATGACATAAAGGATTTGAGACACCTAATCATAGAAATTCAAACAAATCTCCTTAAATTCAATGAGATAACTAAAGAGATTAGGATATTAAAAAGACACTAAGTGAGCACAAAGAAGAATTTGAAAGCATACATAGAAAATTAGCAGATCTTGTGAGAATGAAAAGAATAATGAATTTTTTGAAGAAGAAAGGATTGGTGAGCTTGAAGACATGGCTTCCAAAAATAAACTTACAGAAGAACAGATGAAGAAAATAATGGAATTTATCAGGGTCTGAAGAAACTACATGCCAGTAAGAGACATGCAGACATAAATGCCATAAGTGTCCAAGAAGAAGAAGAGAAGAGAAGGGGGGAAGAAGGAATATCTGAATAAATAATGGTAGAAAATTTCCCAATTCTTCAGAAGGATGGGGATCTACATATCCAAGAAGCACAACATACTCAAATTTGAGTAAATGCACCTAACCAGGATGTCCCAATATACATAAGGCAAACTCTGGCAAAACTGAATGGAGAACTAGATATCTCTACAGTAATAGTTGGAGACTTCAATACACCATTTTCAGCATTCAATAGAAAATCTAGGCAGAGAATCAATAAGGAAACAGAGCTTGAGTAATATGATAAATGAACTAAACCTAATAGACATATATAGAACATTGCACCCCAACACAGGAGGATTATATTCTTCTCAAGTGCTCATGGATTTTTCTCCAGGATAGACCATATGTTGAGTCACAAAGCAGATCTCAATAAATTCAACAAGATCAAAATTATAAAAAGCACTTTTTCTGATTATAATGGGATATACTTAAAAATCAAGAGGTAGCAGAAAAAGGGGAAATTCACAAAAATATGGAGATTAAAAAACACACTCAAATAATCAGTGGGTCAAAAAAGAAATTTCGAGAGAAATCAATAAATATCTTGAGACAAATGGAACTGAGAATACAATATATCAGAACCTGGGGGATGCAGTTAAGGCAGTGGTGAGAGGGAATATTAGAGTCCTCAATGTTTACATTAAAAAAGAAGAAAGAGCTAAAATCAATGATATAACTACACAGCTGGAGGATCTAGAAAAAGAACAGCAAACTATTCCCAAAGGAAATAGAAAGAATGAAATCACTAAGATCAGAGCAGAAATACATGGAATTAAGAACAAAAAAAATAGAGAAAATTAACAAAACAAAGTTGGTTTTTCAAGAAGATTAACAAATTTGACAAAATGTTAGCTAGACTAACAAAAAATTAGGGAAGATGCAAATGCAGAAAATTATAAAAGAAAATGGGGACATGACTAGTGACCCCACAGAAACTAAAGAGTTCATAAGAGGATAGTATGAACAACTATATGCCAACAAACTAGACAATGTAGATGCAATGGAAAAATTCCTAGGAACGTATGAACAACCTACACTGATTGTAGGAGAAATCAAAGACCTCAACTAACCTCACAAGTTAAGAAATGAAACAGTCATCAAACAACTCCCTAACAAGAAAAGCCCAGGACCAGATGGTTGCCCAGGTGAGTTCTACCAAACATTCAAAGATTTAATACCAATCTTACTCAAGTTCTTCCAAAAATTGAGCAAGACATATTACAAAATGTGTTATATGAAGCCATTAACACCTTTATACCAAAGCCAGGCAAATATATTACAAGAAAAGAAAATTACAGACCTAGTTCCTTAATGAATATTAATGCAAAAATCTTCAATAAAGTACTTGCTAATCAAATTCAAACACGTTAAAAGAATTACTCATTATGATCAAGTGGGTTTTATAGCAGGCATGCAATGGTGGCTAAACACCACAAAATCAATCAAGATAATATAGCACATTAACAAATCTAAGAAGAAAACTCACATGATCCTATCAATTGACTCAGAAAAAAACATTTGACAAAATACAGGTTCATTTCTTGATAAAAATACTACAATAGATAAGAATTGAAGGAAACTTTCTCAACATGATAAAGGCCATATATACGTATATACAGCTAACATTGTATTCAATGGTGAAAAACTGAAGGCTTTCCCATTGGGAGCAGGGACAAGACAAGGATGCTCATTCTACCACCGTTGTTCAATATAGTGCTAGAGGTTCTATCTAGAGCAATCAGGCAAAAAAAAAAAAAAAAAAAAGAAATAAAAGTCATCCAAATTGGAAAGGAAGAAGTAAAGATTTCCCTATTCAAAGATTATATGGCCCTACACCTAGAAAGTCCCACAAATGTACAGCAAAGCTACTAAAGCTAATAAATTATTTCAGTAGAGTGTCAGAATACAAGAGCAATATGCAAAAATCAGTGGTGTTTCTATACACTAGAAATGCACCGATGAGAAAGTCAGGGGAAAATTTCCATTTACAATAGCTACTAAAAGAGTCAGATATTTAGGAACAAACTTAACCAAAGATGTAAAGCACTTCTATTCAGAAAATTACAATAGATGGCTAAAAAAAAATAAGAAAAGTGCTAAGTAATTAGATGAAAACTCCTTGCTCATGGATTAGAAAACTAAATATTGTTAAGATGTCAATTCTACCCAAATTGATATACAGATTCAATGCAATCCTAAAAAATATTCCACCATCATTTTTTAAAGAAATAGAAAACAAAATTATTAAATTTATTTGGCAGGCAAGGGCCCCCGAATAGCCAGAAACAAATTAAAAAGGAAGTGCAAAGTTGAAGGACTCTTACTTCTGGACTTTAAATCATATTACCTAGTTACAGTGGTAAAAGCAGCATGATACTGACATAAAAATAGACACATAGTCCAATGGAAAAGAACTGATGTTTCAGAAACAGATCCTCACATCTGTGGTCAAGTGATTTTTGATAAGTCTGTCAGACCCACCCAGCTGGGTAAGAACAGTCTATTCAACAAATGGTGCTGGGAGAACTGGATAATCACAGCCAAAAGAAAGAAAAAGAACCCTTATTTCACACCTTATATATAAATTAACTGAAAATGGATCAAAGGCCTAAATATAAAAGCAAGAATCATGCAGGAAAACATCTTCAAAGATCTAGTGGTAGGTGGTGGATTCTTAAACCTTACATCAAAAGCATGGGCAATGAAAAAAATGGATAAATGGGACCTCCTCAAACTTGAACGCTTTTGTGATTCAAAGGACTTCATCAAGAAGGTGAAAAGGCAGCCCACTCAATGGGAGAAAATATTTGGAAACCATATACCCGATTAGGGTTTGATTTCTATTCTATATAAAGAGATCATACAACTCAACAATGAGAAAGCAACCAATCCAATTAAAAAGTGGGCAAAAGACTTAAATTGACATTTCTCCAAAGAGGAAATGCAAAAGGCCAAAAAGCAAATGAAAAATGTTCCATCTCACTAGCTGTTAGGGAAATGCAATTCAAAACAATGAGATATCATCTCATACTGCGTAGAATGGCCATTATTTAAAAAACAGAAAACAGTAAGTGCTGGAGAGGATGTGGAGAATTAGGAACACTCCTTCACTTTTGGTGGGACAGGAAAATGGTGCAGACTCTGTGAAAGACAGTTTTGAGTATCCTCAGGAAGTTAAATATAGAACTGACATACGATCCAGCAATTCCTCTACTAAGAATATCTCCAGAAGTACTGAAAACTGTGACATGAACAGACATTTGCACACCGATGTTCATAGCAGCATTATTAATAATTGCCAAAAGATGGAAACAACCCAGGTACCCATTAACAAATGAATGAATAAATAAAATGTGGTGTATACATACAATGCAATACTAAGGTGCTGCAAGAAGAAATGAAATTGGGGCACATATAATAACATGGATGAATCTTGAGGACATTATGGTAACTGAAATAAGCAAGACACAAAAGGGTAAATATTGCATCATCTCACCAATAGGAACTTATTACAAAGAATAAACACAAGAATTTAAAACCTAGAGAATAGATTATTAGGTGATAAGAGAAGGGTTGTGACTGAGTACTGGTGCTTAACGTATGTAGAAGTTTTAGTTAACTTGACTCTAAATGAATAGAGTTGATGGTAACACATCATAGTGAGTAGCAGCTGGTTTATAAATGGGATTGTGGCTAAAAAGGGTAGTCTAGGAATGTAAATACCAATTGAAAGAAAGCTAGGGAATAATCTAGGGACTGAAAAACACAGTGAACCCAGAGGTAGATGAGAATTGTAGTTAATAGTACAAATGCAAGAATGTCCTTCTGTGAACAAGAACAGATGTACGTCACTATTGCAGGGTGGTGGGAATATGAAGCACGGTAAAAATACAATTAATGTAACTTATGGCAATAGTTAACAGCAATACTCTAATATTCTTGCATCAATGCCAAAGATGTACCTTTTTAATGATAGAGGTTATGGAAAAAATATGGACCATAGTTAGAGGTAATAGTCTGACGATATTATTTCATAATCTATAACAAATGTTCCACAATGGTATGGTGTATGTCTGAAGAGTTGTTGTATGGGACATACATATGTGTGTATGTACATGACTGTTTTGTAAGTTCACAACTTCTGTAATAAAAATATATAACAAAAGAAAAAATTACATGCATATATACCTACCCACACACACTTAGATTCCTACATATGCATCTCTTGTAATGTTAAGGCTCACTTTCTGCCCCTTATTTTTTTCTAATCTAGTTATTGAAGAAACTTGATCATTGCTTCTATAGAGTTTTCCGGTCTGGCTTTTGCTGGTTGAAATTCTCACAGTTGAGTTTAACATGTTCCTTTTCATTCTACATTCTTTGTAAATTAGTTGTTCTGTCTAGAGGCCTAATCATATTCAGTTTGAATTTTTTTGGCCAGATCTTTTTAGATGTTGTGTTCTTCAAAAAGAGGTTATGTCCCTTTGTTTCCCTTTTCATGAGGTGACCAGTGTTGATTTTTGAGGCCTGAATCCTTTAATTCATTAGTGGTTGCAAAAAGGTAAGCAAATTATATCTGAAGAAGATTGAATTATTGATCCCAGTTCTTCACTTTCCCCACATACACATAACAGCTTTGCTGTAGTATCATCATGTATAAACTGTGTTTCCAGCATCCCAACTTTGGCCTTGGATATATTACTTGCTTTGGCCAATGGCATATTGGTAGAATTGACAGTACACCAGTTCCATGCATAGGTTTTAAGAGACTCATGGGTTTACATTGTGTATCTTGTGCTTCTCCTATTGCCATGAGAAGAGCTTCCACTGGGTAGCTGTGCCTACATCCTGGGTCCCCAAATGAGCACACATGGGACAGTGTCATCTCAACCATGCCCAGCAGTACCCATAGCTCAAACTTGCTCAGTCAACCCTTAGCTGACACTCAAATCCAGAAGAAAAAGTGATTATTTTAAGACACTGAGTTCTGGGATATTTTGTTATGCTGCATGTCTGAGGCAATAGCCAACAGATATACTATCATCCCCCTTCTTTGCTGGGAGACTTTTATAAAGAGGAACTTTTACCTGTCCTTCTATTTGCTTTCCCAATGGCTGCACTTTATAGAGGAAATGCAGAATAAATGCTTACTTCTTTCTCTTTATTTAGGAATTTTCAAAACAGTGCTTCCCTAGAATCCTTTAAGAATGATAAATTAGAAATTTTTTTTGTGTGTATATGTGCAAGCAGTTGTGCATGGGTGTTATGAACTAGGAATTTAGCAGATATGTTTGTACCTTCTGCTGTGATTATCCTTACAGGTACTCAGTTTGCCTCATTTTTGGCCAATAGGAGCCCTACCAAGTAGGCTCCCACATACTTTGCAGATGGCCCTAGTAATCTCTGATGACCTCCTTGTCATCTAGCATGATAACATGTTCCAGGCTCTTCAACTTGTACATTTTCTCCCCCAGATTTGGAATCTCTCATTTCTCCAAGAAGCCTATTCTCCAGGAGCTGGGCTCTAGGGATGAGATGTTTATTACTAATGGGTTGGCCATTTTTTTCTAGTCCTTTTCAGTTAAAGAAACACTTTATGATTCTGAATTTGAGTTTGAATTTGACAAGCTGTGAGTTCAAATTTACACTCATATTTCTACTTCAGATTATGGTTTCTAAATTTCTTTCTTTCTGTCAAGATAAAAAATTATGTTGTATTCTTACTTATACTTTCACTCCAAATTCAGAGATATAGACTATTTAAACTCTTCCATTTTCCATCTGTATCTCATTTTTTTCCATTACCATATTGATTCTTCTATGCCAGAACTGATAAAATTACATGATTTCATAAAACATTCTCAAACTAAGGTACTATGACTACACTAAGAATATGATTACTGAAAACAGTTAAAATTCTTTTTTGCATACATTCCTTCCATTCTTTATCCACATTTTTTTACAATTATACTATATAGCTATATAGCTCTTAGAATCTATAATAGCTTTCTTAAAAATTCCATTTAGTTTTAATTCTATATGTAAACATGTATGCAATGCCCACAACCTTCCTTTATACTTTTATCTCTACAGCCATTTTGATTGTCTGAAGTTTGATTTCTAACAGAATCCTGAGGAAGAATACATGACAGTAGTGGTCCTTGCGGCCACCCTTCGGGCTGAAGTGTGGTTTGCTGGCCTGGCGAGGGGCGGCGGCCATGGTAGGCCTATTCCAAACCGCTGCCCCCATAATAGGGTGGTTGGTCGGGCCCACCGCCACCCCTGAAGGAAGCTCGGCATGGGCGCAGAGTGCCCTCGGGTCTCCCCTTCTCGGCAGCCATGCTTCCGCGGCCGCCCCTCCTCCCGGATGGCGCCACACGATGCCTGTGGGGCGGCACCCTTCTTCTTCTTTCTCCCTGCGCAGGCGCAGGGCGGAAAAATCCAGTCTGCCTTTTCCCCTCCCCTCCCCCCGACAGCAGCAACAGCCAGGCGTGGGCGGAAAAATCCAGTCTGCCCTTTTGCCTCCCCCCCCCCCCCCACAGCAGCAACAGCCAGGCGTGGGCGGGAAACTCAAGTCTGCCCTCTACCCCAGCAACAGCAGCCACCAATCCCTAAACCCTGCCCCTTCCCCCAGCAACAGCAACAGCCAATCCCTAACCACTGCCCCTCCCCCTTCCAGTACCGCCCACTGACCTTTCTCCGGCAACCAATCAGAACAGGGTGTGGCTTCGACCAATCAGCCTTCCCCAGCCCCTATAAAACTGCTGCCTCTCCCTCAAAAAGTTGGACTTGTGTGTTTACCTTGTCTCCGCGGTAGTTCTTCTGCCGTGCACCCTCCAGTCCTGAGAGCCCCCGACAAGAGCCTGGCCTCCCTTGTCCCCAGTTCGTCGCCTGCTTCTCCGGGCGACCCCGTCAGCCGAACCGCACAACCCCTGTGAGACCGACCCCTTGTCTGCTGCCGGACCGACCCCTCGTCCCAAGTGGGACCGACCCCTCGTCCCAAGTGGGACCGACCCCTCGTCCTAAGCTGGACCGACCCCCCGTCCGCAGCCAGACCCCACCTCTACCGACCGAGCAAGCCGTCGCAGTCCTGAAATCTATTCATGCAATTTCAATTTCTCTGTGGCCTTTATATTTAAAAGTCAGTTTTGCTGAATATTAACTCCTTCATTCACATTTTCTTTACTTAGGTATTTTATAATTAATATTCTATTGTCTTCTGGTATAAACTGAGGCTTTGGGTGGATCTGATTTCCTTATCTTGTAAGTGTCTGGACACCTAAATGATTTGCTTTTTTTTATGCCCAATAATTTTAATAATCCAACATACTAGAATATGTCCCAGCTTTGGTAATTCTGGATTCATTTTTCCATGCAAGCAGTATGTCTTTTCAAGATGTAGTTGCACATCTTTTTCTTTTCATGAAACTTTCCCAAAAAATTTATGATGGTTCCATTTCCTGGTTTCTGTTTTCTTCTTCTAGGAAGTTTGTTATATGTATGTTGGTTTCTTGATTGTCTAGTTTCTATACATGTCACTACCTCTCCAACCATTTTCATCTCTCTCTTTTTTATTTAAAAATTTCTTCCTTTATATTTCCTATTTCTCTTAAGGCATTATCTGTTGTATTGCTCATTATTGTCTTCCTTCTAGTTTACTCTTCATTTCTGAAATGACTTTTTAAAGAAAATTTCCAATTATATTTGGAGTTTCGTCATTTAATTCCTGAGTTTTCTCTAACACTGACATATGCTGCTGTTTTATATTTTGTATCACTTTCTTAAGGATTTTTAATTTTTTGTTCTTCAGGGTTTTTGTGAGATATTTGGTAAAAGCTTTCCTCCTTTTTGTACGAGTGGCATTCTGGCAAATGTTCATTGCCTATGTCTATGATAACGTTATTCTCTTCAATTTCTTCTCCCTTAACATAAAAATGTATTGGGTTGATCTTAATTTTATTATGTTGCTCATTTTTAATGTGAAATTAAGTTCCTCAATTTTTCAGGAGGGGAATTTAATTTGGAATAGTTTCACTAACTTCTAGGTGACTTGAGGAATAACATATTTTCTGTTGCATTTGTGAAGTGTTTTAAATATCCCACACCTTCCTTTCTGACATCTGAGTCTGCTCTCCTCCCACCCCTCCCACACAAGCACAATTTTATTTGACTCTTCTTTGTCCTTTGTTTCTATTATCCTTTTTCTGCCACATTTCCATTTGATTTCTAGCAATGTCTCTGCAGGGTGATACGTTTTTTTGGAAGGAGGTTTTGACTGGTGAGCTGTGTGGGTTCCCAGGACCCAGTCTGCCCCATCTGCTCAGATTGTGTCAAGCCCTCTTAGAGATCCTCTGTATTCACCCACCAGTGGCATCTGTGCCCTTCCCCAGGTCAGCAGCTGTTCTGCGATTGCTTCACTCAGCATTTTCATGAGTATCTTTTCGTTACTTTTTTTTTTTTTTAATTCTTAGGTCCTAAAGAGATCCTATTGTATTCCTCAGATTCTTTTTCATAGTTACTGGAAACACATAGATTTCATAGCTGTCATAGTTTCATCAGCTCCCACATGTACTTCGGTGTTTGTTAGAAAGGGAAATTACAAAATTAAACTTGAGTTAGCAGTTGATGGAAATGAGTAGTATCATAAAAGCAGTAACACTGTCTCTTCATGAAGAGCACTTGGGGCCTAAAGTTTTCCCCCAATTCATGAATTTGTAAAAATCCATTAAATTTTTATTTATATTTTTATTTTTATTTTAAAATCAAATCTTATTTTCAGATCAGAGTGGAACCAAATTTCAAATAGATTCCTCAGCATTTTTCTTAGGTTATTAGACATTAAACTTTTCGTAGGTTTGCCAAATGATAGAAAGTACATCTTTTTTTAATGCTTCCCCTTTCAATATTATTCCAAGTGCCATGTTAATTCACAAAGGGCGTGGCCATTCACTGCTCTATATGTCAATGTATGGTCTGACTAAATCTACTGAATCATTACTGTTCATATTCTCAATACAAACAATTGCTTTCTGTATTAGAACATATCTTTAAGTCACATCTTTTGCTCTTTTTTTTTTTGGGCATGAATGGTACTGTTACACAGAGGTGAGGAAAGTTGCTGTACAATTGATTTCCACATTCATACTAGCTGTAGCCTAATTAGAAATGTATCTTAGTGGTCTGGTTAAAAGAGGTTGGGAATACCGGAAATCCATGATAGAATCCATTACACCACAATTTTGTTTACGAACACCCAATAAAAGTGATTAAAAGGGACTGTAGTTCGAGTCCCTTTCAACCATACAGGTATGTAGGCATTTGCAGGTTGAAACCATAGGATATACAAATCCAGCTATTCCGTACCTGTGGGAGAATGGAGAACACAATGAAGAGATGACTTCTCTGTGGAAATCATGCTGTCACTCCTCCCTGCCGCAGACAGTGCTATAGAAGCACCGCTGCCCCCTGAATCTGGATATGACCTCAGGAGCCTTCTTAACCCCACGTGCTTGGGCAGCTACTAAGAATCAGAGTTAGACGAGGAATTTCAATCTAACGGTCCTACCTGGGCCAGAGAAACGATCGCTTTGGAGGCTGGTTCTTACGCAGGCAGTGGCTGCTGAGCTGTGCGGTGGCCCGCCTCAGTCTTTTCCAGCACTGGCGTCTGCTACCTGGCACCTGCAGGCTCGTTCAGCAGCTCAGCCAGATGCCTTCACCCATTACCCTTGAATGACAGGCCCCGAGCCAGCGTTCACCCTGTGGGGCTCCTGACACGCTCCATGCCTTTCAACGCTCCCCACCACTCTGCTGCTTATGCACTTTTTTTTTCCCCTTCCCCTGATATATTCATCTCCAGGCTGCAGACACTAGTTAATCCATTTAGGACCTATCAGCTCTGTTCATCTGCTCATAAAACGATCAGCTCGGAGGCGCAGCGGTGAGGGACACAGGCGCCAGGCCGGTGCACAAAGCCCAATTGAGTTATGGGGCAGGCAGCGAGGGGCTGGTAATCACCACGCTGGCTGCATGGGGAATTGCCCGTGTTATGTGGTCGCAGCCACTTTATTAAATATCGATTTAAATCACGGCCTTTAATCAAATCGGATAGAAGACCCTTTTCACCTTCGCCCCCTCTTCTGGGCCTCCTCTCCCCCTCCTTTTCCAATCAGCCTGTCTGGTGACATCGGAGCTGAGGAATGACTAGTTAGCAAGGAGTTCAAGAGAAAACCCCTTCCCGCAGTAACGAGGCATTTGTGATAATCGAGTGATGAAATGTAAATGGGCAGTAATGAGCACAATTACGTCCACTGGGGAACCATCAACGTGGCTTCTTTCCTCACAGATAGATGAGCTCTTTCTCTGTCATTGCCCACTGCTGACTTCGCTGGGGACAGGAGGCTGAGGGGAGGGAAGGCAGCAGGGAGGGTGGGGACCCCCGAGAAGGAGCCCATTTAAGGAGGTAGGGAGGGGGTCGGTCATCAGAGCTGCAGCCACGTCAGCAGACCTTGACCTTGCCCCGCCGTCTCCCATCCCCCATCTCTCCTCCCCACCTCCTCCTCTTGCATCCTTGGGGACCCGATGACTTGATTTGCTGCAATGTTTGAAAGCCACCTCATTGCGCTAATGAGCTTAAGTGGAGCCTCGGCCTGTTTGTTACACTGAAACCGTGCGCTGTGTCTGGATTTCAGCAGGAACGAAAGCCAAGAAATGGGACGCGTGCCAGGAAGCTCCAATGCCACCGCTGCTGTGTCATCTCTGTTATCGAGGAAGTAGCAGGGAGAGAGACAGGGTCGTTGGCAGGAGAAAGGACAGCTCCGCTGCTCTCCCCGGGGTTAATCTGGAGTGCGTGGCAGGATGTATTTACAACAAAAGTGGAATGGTCTACCAGGTGCAGACCAAAGCTTAGAGCATGGAAATACTTTGTGATTTAAAGAAAAAAAAATTATTAACTGGGAAATATACATTGAAAATATGTCATTAAGGTCTTCCAAAAGCACATATTAAGTGAACGACTGTTTTTCACATTTATGGATATATGTGAATATGTATGTATGCATATCACAGTACAAACGATATCTTTAAAAATAACTTTATTAAGTAAATGGGTTAGTGTTTGAAGAGATCTGGGTATCCATGTAAGAGAACAGAGTTAGCAATACAAAAACTGATTTTCACCAATGAAAACTGGTTTTCATCAATTTTGATCTCTAAAAGGCCCGCTGATGTTATTTTGTATTAGAAGCTCCGAAATCCAGGGAAAGGTGTTTTAAACGTGATATCCACACTTCTGTAAGATAATAACTGCCATTATTCTTCTATTTTAATCTTTGAACTTTGTATCGCTTAATATCTATTTAGTCAGAGATGGTACATTGATAATAAATTACTATGCCAGATTTTGTCAGTAGCCCAATCTATGAAAATTATAAGATTGCTTCATATGAGAAATGAATATACAATTTAATATTTATTTGACCAAATCCAATTTGACAAGTTTAGCCAATTTTTTTTTTCAGTTTCCAAAATACTTCAGAACTTTTTTTCCCCCTAGGAATATTCATTTTAAAGAGTGATCAGTTTGTGACTAACAAAGTTTCCCAGAGTGGTTTTACCTGTATGTTCTTTAACACATTTGGAAAGTTGGACAAAATGATTCAGTCAGCAAAATTGATTGAATTAGCTTTTGGTAAATTGGTCATTTGGTTTATCCTTAATTTAGTAAATAGACTTCTGGCAAGCTGGCTTTTGTTGAATTGACTTTTAAAAATTTGAAAGCACTTTAAAAGTCAAAGTTGAAACTTGTCACTGAAAAAGAAAATCCGTTTCATCAACTAATTCAGCATAGAGAGGTGATGTCCCAAATCAAGGCTTTGCGTCACTGCTCGATACTCAATCTTACATTCGAGGGGTTACCTAAGGACTCAAAAACAAAACATGTATGAAAGCATGAACATCCTCTCCATGACTGGCCTAGCCTCCTCCCACAATCTTACCTCCTTGAGCTCCACAACTTGCTCTTTGAGCTCTGGGAAACGGAAAGTTGGTCGCTCCCTGCAGATGCTAAGTAATTTCACCCCTCGCAACTTTATCTGGGTCTTCCCACCAAAACACCTTACCCTGGCGCATTTCTTTGCCTTCTCCTTCCCTGCATCTCTTCCTCTAGAAATCTTTCCCTAACTCCACAAGAGTGGATTATTTATTCATCTCTCCGGCATCTATTAATTCCTTTCTTTTTAATTCCAGCATTTTACTTACCGTAGTTCATTCATAGCAAACTCTTTGGGGCCCGAGAGACAACTTTTACATTTCTAAGTGTAGGGTGCAGTTTACTGATTGAAGCACAGTAGTTTATCAATAAATGTTTGCTCACCAGAAATGCACAGATATTCACCCAGCTTTCTGACTTAGTAAGTATTCAAGTGTGAGCCTCATTGCATCTTAGTCTTATCACTTTTTTTGAATAATGTATGTTTTATTATTTAAGTCTTCATTCAAAACATTATTACAAGAAAACCTGTTTGTCTAACAGAGTTCATATGAAAGAAAGGTAAGAGAGCCCAACTACAAATAATTAGTTCTAGAACAAATATTCAAGGTCTTTTATCAGGCAGGATTATTTGGAAGGGTTTATCTCTTTACTTTTATCCTTCAATTTTTTCTCTAAAACGGTGTCAGAAAATGTCCAGTAAATTGAAGATTCTCTAAGGTGGTGAATGTGTTAAAAATCTCCTCTGCTTTGAGGTAGAATACAATCTAATCTGCCCTGAACGGTTGCTTTCCTAAGCATCTGAGAGAAGCATAGTTCTAGCTTTGTTAGTTAAAGAATGGTTTATTTTTGGCTTAGAAAACAAAAAAGAGCTTGCATTTCATTGAAATACAGGACGTGAAACATGCATGAAATAACACCACAAGAAGCAGGATCGACTACTTGGAGAATGGCTGTTTTTTAACATTATGGAGCCATGTATTTGAAGTTAAAATTGCATGATCATATTTTTTAGCTACATTAATGAAAAATCGATCCCCCATTTAGCATCAAAAGATATTTACCTGGTAATTTGTCTTAACCTGATTAAAAATCCCATAATAGATGTTACTTTAATTGAGACTGCCCTTGCCCACAATTCCTTCCCATCAAGAAGGCTGGAAGGCACCAGTATTAGGCTAGACATTTGTTCATTTTTCATGACATTCCCTTCATGCTGAATCTTTAGGATTGTGTTTCTCTAATGCTTAGCTGCTTTACTACAGGAAAAAAGAAACTTAATCCTGTCCATCCTATTAATTTTGGGTTGAGGGGGGGAGTATATAGCAAGAATATGTTGGCAGAATTAAATGAAAATTTGCTAATTTTCAGACACTCCATTTCCATTATTTCAAGTTAACTATATTGAATGTCATTCTGGAGTATGTTTGATGTTAAATGAACATACACCGTTTTATCATTTTTTTTTCATTCATTATTTTCTAAAAGCTGTTAACAGTAAGCCTAAAGGCCATACTTAAGTTTCCACCCTAAACAAATATAAAGAAGCTCATTTGAGTGTTCTCGAAATAACATTGGTCTATTACATACGGCACATATAAACAATTTATTTCACTTTTAACCTATCACATAACCCATCCAGTAGTTATTCATGGATGTGGTTAGAGGAGGTTATTTTCCCCTGACAAAAATGGGCCATTTTTCCCTGTTTAGAAAATCTGGAACACAGATCATTATAGTGCTTTTGGCAGCTAATTTGAACATCAGTGACTCAACTTTAAAAAGAATCTTTTTCTGCCCTAAAGAATCTCTGAGTTTTCAGACTCCAGTAATTGAAAAATCCCCAAACACTCACTCACAGAGGAGATACACATTACTGCAGAACAGTCTACAAATTGTAAAGTATTCAATTTACATCCCCAGCACCTCAGGGCAGTTCTGAAGAATTTATATCTTTGGGAACCTTTGAACTAACAAAAGATAACATTTCATAGTAAAGTCTACTTGCATAAAAGTTTTTAACTCCCTTTTTTCCTTTTATAGAGGAACTATTTCCTTCACTTGCCATTCTAACTGGGAGGGGTAACTATTCAGTGAGATGCAACCCATGAGAAAGGCTGGACAGAAAAAGAACAAAAAGAGAAAAATTAGGGACATATTTTCGGTCAAAAAATGATGCCTGAATTTGTCAGTTATTTCCGAGTCAGTGTGATATAGGTATACTTCTTTAAGATAATAAAACACCTTACTGTGTTTTATCTTAATGACTACGCTGCAAATTTAAGAAAAAAAAATGATGAAAGTGTTTCTTTTTTTTCTTTTCTGTTTGGGGCTTTCACATAGGGACAAAGTTTTTTATTAATAAATATATCAGGTATTTTTGAGGCTTTTTTAGGAATGCTTTTATTGGAGCATTAACATTTGGAACATCCAGGGAGTCAACCTCTTTGACAAAGGCTCAGATTAATCAACATAAGGTGTTCTCCTTGTTAATGATCATGTGTACTTCCACTGCCAATGAACCTCAAATGATTCATTTAATTTGAAAAATATGGCTCTATAGTTTTTTTGTCCTCCTTATTTTCAGGCTTTTTTCAATGAAGCAGGAAGAAATTTGCAACAAATTAAACTGATGTATATTTCCATGTAGGAAATTATCTTCTTCTGCCTTTTCCTTTGATTTTCTGATCAAAGATGATTTCTTGTGGTGTAGGTACTAATCTTCTGATATCTGTGGCTTGGGCCAATTTTAACATTTGGATTGAAATTTTAAAAAGGAAAGAAAAACTCCTTTATGAGACTCCTCCCCAATTCTTGAATTAGCATATTCATGACCAATACTGTCGTAACAAAGATGAAAAAAATTAAATGCAATAATTCGGTAAGCCTTATTTTTAGCTTAAAAATTGATAAATGTTTCAGTTAACTAATATCCTAGGAATCAACAATCTCTTAAAACCAGTTTATTCGGCCCAGAAAATTAAGCACCCCATCATGACTGATTTGCTCACATATCCCCCTGCAAATAAGTGAGATGGAAACTTTAAAAGCAATAAGATAATGTACTTTGCAAATTCAGCTGAGAGAGATGGATAAACTGAGATGCCATTGGCATCAGTTACGAAAAATCTGCCGTGTTTCCAATTATTTGAGCAGATTTTGTAACCCAGTTTGCTGCCAGCCTAGCTGCATCTCGCCCGCTCCTCCTGGTTTTTCAAACCAAATCATCAGGTCTTAAATCAGAACAAGCTCATCATATCATACTATGAAAGGCCAACAGGGGATAAAGGACACCAGATGTTATATGAGTTTTCTTTTAGGCTTTCATTTCAGCCTTACTGCATTCCCCATGCTGCTTTTTACTTGTCAGAAACTAAAATGTGCTTTGATAGATAACAACCCTATTTTCTTCACTGGCTGAGCTTCGAGAATACCATTAAGTATTGATATCTATTGTTAACTAGGGAATGCAATCACAGCAGTCCCAAAATTGGGGTTCTGTTGCATTATTTTACATGCCAAGATTTTTGAAAGACTCCAAATTAATTTTGTTTTCCTCAGAAAAAAAAAAATCACAGAGTTTCAGTTGTGAGAGCTCTAAGGAAGGGAAATCTATGCATGTCCTTAACTGTTTGCTCTTTCTTTCTGCAGATCTCTGGGGCAGTAAAGGATTCAAAATACTGCTGGCAAGCCATCTAGATGTGAATTTTTAAAAGGCGACCATTGTCCCAGCCTGCCAAATCCAGTAATTAGAATGCTTTGTACTGAGAATTTAGAATTTGGACAACTCTTGGTTTTGTTGATAAAGTAAGGCAAAAACAAAGCTGTCTTCCATAATCTGTGGAGTCAAAGAAGGCAATCCCATCAGGTCCATGGGTACTAGTGACACAAGTCAAAGTGGAGCATCTGGATTCACCCAGGAGGCAGATTTGAGGTCAGCCAGTGGAGATAGCCTAGTTATGATAGAGCTACACTAGGTGATTCAGTTCAAGAGACGAGCTCACTCTCCCTGTTTTCTCAGAAAATGATTTCCAAAAAGAACCTGGGTGGCAGGTCAAATTATGTTCTTCCTCAAAGTCGTGTTCTTAGTCTTAAACTGGCTTCTTGTGGGAGTGAACTCAGTGGGTAAAATAGGGCCTTTTGAAGATAACACTTTCAGTTAAGTCATGGAGAGCTGAAGCAGGGCAGATCTAAATGCATATTCTGAAAGCCTTCTAAAGAGAAGATAACAGATGTCAATGTCAGAGAAGGCATTTGGGGGGAGTAGGAAGCTAGAAGTCAGTAGACACCAGAGAGCAGATGTAAGGAGGGAGAAAGTTCGCCAGGTGGTGGAAAGTAGAGATGCAAGACTAGGAACCCCAAGGATTGCCGCAGGCCAAAATGAGAATGCTATGGATTTAGGGGAGAGGGAACGGTCTTGCTGATGCCTTGATTTTGGTCTTCTAGCCTCCAAAACTGTGAGACAATAAGTGTTTATGGTTTAATCCAACTCTTGATGTGGTATTTGCATAGCAGCCTGGGAAACTAAGCCTATCATAGCCATTGCAGCGATATGTGTTTTAAAGGAATTAGGCTGCAGTTCTGCTTGGCTAGTGCATACTCTGCCTGAGAAGCAGACAGAATATAAGTTAGGTAATATAGGTAGAGGAAAGCCTTGAATCCAGAGGACATTCAGTACTTTCTGGAGACATTTTGGCTGACACAACTGGGTTGAAAGGGATGCATCTAGCATCTAGTGGATGGAGTCTAGAGATGCTCTAAATACCATAAATGCACAGACCAGCCCTAAACAATGCAAGCTGGAAAGGGGAGCCAAAACTGGCTGGGGTCTTTAGTTTAGAGTAGGGGCTCTTGACCTTTTTTTTCCACAAACCACTTTACCAGTCAGGGGAACTGAATAGTGCTGTAATTTATTTCTTGCATACATTCATAAGTGAAGGATATGCTAGATTTCAGGTAGAAGTCAGAGAAAAATAAAGATAAGTTGATTCTTTTCAATTCAAGCTCATGGACCCCCTGAAATCTTTCCATGGAAAGAACCCCTGGGTTCCATAGGTTAAGAACCTCTGGTTACAGACAACTAGGAAGCCAGCAAACCTTGTATCCTTTTACTCTGTTCCTGAAGGTGGAAGAGGATTAAATTTAAGGCAAGCCCCAGGGTTCATCCATCAGCTTCTAACACTTCTGTAACCAGTGGCCAGAAATTATTAAAAACTATTTGGCAATAATAAGCTGTATGAAAAAAGGCCCCCAGCTACTTAACCCTGCATTTATCAGATACTACTAAATGGCATGTGGTGGCCACTAGATGAATGTTCATTTAATGGACACTAGAATAATTGTTTTTTAATTGAATGAACAAACAAATGAACTAGCCATTTCTGGATGTCCACACTTGGAGAGGTTTACTGACTCTTCCTAGTCACTAAGCCCAGCAGGAGTAGTTAAATGACAAATCCCATAGGGACTTTAAGGGGCAGATACAGACCTCAGAGTGTCTGAGATGTGCAGAGGCAACTTGCTCACCTGTACAGTTCTTACTATCAATAGATGATTGATGGCTTATATGCAGATGTATGCATTTAAGATCTTATCATTTTATGATTTGTGGTTGTCAACAGCATAGCCCAAAATCATTTGCTCACAAAAAAGTAATTTCCTTTCTGCCTATTATTTTTAACAATTATGTAGCAAGAAGCAATTAAAAAGGCAAAATTAGGGTAAATCACATGAAATTGCTAAAAATCAACCTTTCTAACTACAGGAGTGGAAATTTCAATCCAAATGAAAGTAGTTTAAGATAAGTAAGGTAAAACTTAAGTGATGTCTTCATGCAAACTGTAAAGAACAATTTTCCTGTTCAGCAACCACGATAACCTACTGTCAGCTTCAGCTGATGCACATGTATATATTCTAATATGCTGCTGTTGGGTAGATGTGAGGAGAATGAAAGGACAGAGTAAAGTATTTAGGAAAGGGGCTAGAAATAGGGGCCCAAAGAGGGGCATATTGGCTTTGGAGAATGACCTGATAGCATTGTGACTAATTAAAAGTAGTTCTAAGCTGGCATAGTAATCCAAGAATGTTTGGATCTTGTGAAGAGATAAGAGCAATTGGACATACAGAACAGTAACTATAGCCTTGAGTTTTATTTGGAGCAATCCACTTGCTATAAGCTTGAGAACAACGTGAGTATATGCCTGGTCCTTTTTCATGGTGAAAAACCCTAGGTTCCTAAGATTTGGGCAGAAGTAAGCAAGAAAGCAGAATGGATTTACTGAGGAACATTAAAGAAACAGTTGAAGGTAAGTACTATTTCTCAAGACTCTTTTTCTTTGGTTTCTGTATTGGCTCTCACTTCTGTTTCTCCTTCTATCTTCCTAATAATTTCTTTCCTTCATCTGCTTCATTCCTTTGACTTTGGTATTCCTCAGGAAGCTGTCTTGATCCACTATTCTTCCTGTTGAATCTTTTACTAGGACCAGCTCATATCCCAGTCATGGATTTTATTTCCAGGTTTATGCTGCTTCCTGATAACTCTTAAATCTGTTATCTCCATCCTGATACTTCCCTTACACTGCAAACATGAATAGTCAACTTCTGGTTGGACTTTTCTATGGGGATGTGCTACATGTCCTTCTAATTCAATATGTTTAGAACTTAGCTTCTCTATCCCACTGTCCCTCCTTAACTACCACCAACCTGTTGTTCATTATCCTCCTTTATTTATAACGTTTGTTTGTATGACTGTTTTGTCAGTATTACCTCATAGAATTTTCCAAGTCCTTTGTAGCTTTTCTGTTCCTATCATCATTCTTTTACCTAGGATCTTGGATTAGTTATTTACCTTCATTAAATCTTTAAATAATTTCAACTTTCTTGCTTTATCTCCAATTAATTCTCCAAATTTTAGCTAAAGTTCCCTAATTATAGTATCAATCTAATCATGCCATATCCCCTTATAAAAATGCTCACTGCTGTTCTATCATGTATGTGATGAATTCAATTATTTAGTATTTTACTCCACACTGTCCCTGAGCCCATTGTTAACCACTTCTCCTCCCTCATCTTCTGTCGCCTTCCGTCTTTGATGTTCTGCTCTGATAATTTCTCATTGCTTTCAATTTCCTGCCCATATGTGTGGTTTCATATTCCCATACCTTTTATTATACTGTTCCCTTAGCCTTTAATAGCTTTCTCACATTTACTTTTTTTGCCAAATTATCTCCTATTCAAGTTCAGGCATAATCTACTCCATGTAGCATCCTCTGAACTCTTTCTTTAGATCAAGTCAATACTATGTGACAACAAGAGAGAGATGTAAATGGGTTTCTGAACCCATCCTTACCTCAAATTTGGAAACTTTGCTTTTATCTCTTTTAAATTTAATCATCCAAGGAAGATTTCATTTGAAGAAAACTTCTCTACAGAAATGTCAACCATGACAGCAAAGGCCACTGAACATCATGTCATGTGGTCCTAAAATTATCTATTGATGCCACTTTTATCAATTCTTTGATTTCACACACCAAACCTTGAATATTTAGAACCAAAAGATAGTTGTTGGATGGAACAGATTTAGCCAATAATAAGATCTGAACAACTGTTAGAAATGGAATTAACAATATTTTTCATACTAAACATTCAAAACTCAATGTTTTGGCAACTTTTCACCAAATAACACTTGCATGGGGATAAAGATAGCAAATTATACATATTTAACCTTTTTAAATGTAGATATAATATATATGTGCACATTTTCATATATCCACATATATACATTGATATCTGCTCTTATAATCTGCCTAACTTCTTCATCTGAAATTGTAAAAAGTAGGATGCTGACTCTTCAAATCCTACCTTCCCCATTTGCATTTAGGAAAGGTTTTCATGATGTATTTGAAAACCACATGACAAAATGTGGTTTTTTAAGTGTGGTAGCACATGAGAATTCAACATAATTATCTATTGTCATCAGAACAGAAGAGAAGGATTAAGGAGGTCCTTTCTGTCACTAAGCCCATGGAGACCCCTTTTCATGAGAATCATTCTGCAAATCAGTCATAGACAGGGAGACAGGAGATTTATTGGTTGCACAACCTGAGCAACTCCAAATATGCGTGTGTCACCATTAGAAATGAAGACAATGACTTGAAGGCAACCTGGGACCATCACTCAAATAATCTGAGTGGATTTTCACAAAGGGAATCTGAGGCTGCAGCTGGTTAAAGCATGGCTAAGTAGTCTATAGCTCAATTTCTGAAGGATTAACAAGCAATTTATCAGCTAAATCAAGTCATTTATAAGTGAAATCATAAATATGCAAAGACCAGGAACTTATGATTTAAGAAACAAAAATTTGTCACCATTTAAGAAGGGGAAGCTGGACAAGAATTTCTGTGATATCAGAACTAAACCATCCTAAAATAGAATTCAGGAAAAAAATTAAATGGATTTTTAAAAATCAGTTAACATAATGTATTACTTATTAAATTCTTTCATGGAGCAAATAGAAGACTAATTTCTCTGGAGCCATTCATGCCCCCAAAAGTTATAATTAAAGACACAAATTGAATGATTTTAATAATGATGAACGTTCACCTTTTTAGTGCTTCAGTATGGTAATAGGATAGTCATAGAAAAACTCCTTCCATATTCATTTAGCCTTCTCTCCAAGGATTTATAAAAGCACTTTTCCTCATTTATTTATTTATGGGCATTAAAATATCAGAATCAAAGTGGCTTATTTTCAAGATAAAATGACTCAACTACTCAAAAAAGAAAAACACAGTGTAGTTTTGAAACTACTGAAGGTATTCTGAATTTCCCAAAATGCCCATCCATGTATGTTTACCTTTTCACATCTTCCTAGTTGGGCAGTGTCTTGCCAAGAAAATGGACTTACGTGTATATTGGCACACTGCCTCGGTGGTTTTCCTTTGCACAGAACAAAATTGGTGCTTATAGATGCCCTTATACAAAGCGCTCATGATGGAAAAGAAAAATGAGACATTCTTAAAAGATGGGGGCAAAAGACAGTATTAAATCTGGCTGGAAAATAATCGTCAAGCTGGTTGGTCAGAATATTTGTATTTATATATATTATTTGGGGAAATCCTTTTACGGCTCTAACAAGAGAGACAATCTCTGGCGTGCAAGATAGAGGCAGTTCATAAAAAACACAGAATTTTTAGTCAGAAAATAGGATACTATATTGCTTTCTGTAGATGACTGTGTTATACCTCAGTTCCCATCAATAGAACATAATCTCATTGCAGCAGTGGGCAATACTTGGTATCAATGAAACACGATGTTTTTTTTTAGGTCCATATGGACTGCTACTTGCTAAAGGACAAAGAGGTTTTGTGTTTTTGTAGTGATCAGTATCTTCAGACCATATTTATGAAACCAGGCAGTAAAACAAAAAGTTATAGTAGTGAAACACAGGTACTCGTAGAATACTATCTTCTTTTTGTATTTTCTCTTTAATTGCTTTCTTTCTCTCTTAGTTGCATGAACTGTCAATTCTATACATGCCATTGCAAAATGATTTGAGTCACAGTGTCAGCTATATAATTAATCCCCCCATCAGTGGATTCCAAATTAGATGTCTGTCCCCATAAAGCTATCTCACTAGTTGAGTAGCAGAATCTATGTGCTTTTGACACTTGATCAGGATAATTCCCCAATGAATGGGCCAGATGCCAAATTCCAAAAGCCTGTGTGTGTCTAATATTAGGTAGGTTAACACATCCAATTTGGCCAGTCTTCACCCGTGTAAAACAAAATAAATTTTGCTGTGCTGTTATCACAATGATTAAAATATAATAAGTTAATGAGATTACAATAGCTGATTGTGAACAAGACCAATTGTGTTAATTGGAGGCTCCTGAATGGCAATTTCAGCTGCTGCTGAGTTTTGAAATATAATCAGTTTTACTAATTTTATCTGATTTCTTAATGAAGCTTGCCCTGAGCAATTGTTCTATGTGTTCTTTAGCAAACAGTGTGTGTCATAAATGCTGACATTAATCTTGATTACTTTAGTTAAAATAAATAGTTGTACTTGGGTGGCTTTCAGAAAATACATCATAGTAGATGTAATGCTGGAAAGCAGAGGGCTTTTGGGTTTCTCTTTTTGTTTGGTTATGTTTTATTTGCTGCTTTCTGCCCATGAAGAATCTCTTTGGTGTTGCCAGATCCTTCTCACACTCTTGTTGCATAAATCAAGCTCAATGTCTATTTGTTGTTTTGTAATACTCCTGCATCAGTGAGGAATGATGATAAGATTTGCACAGAGGAAAAGGTAACTGATATCAAATGTATCCTGTGCAGGAGACTGGGAGAGGTAGAAACACTTAGGGAAATTTCCCATCCACAGGGTTTGTGTTGGCAGCACACAGGCCATCTCATCAATACCAGCCACAGTGCTAATGGCTGAGACTGCAAGAGAGCAAGCACTCAAGTTGTTTGTTTTCACAGTGGATTAATATACATTGGATGGCTCCTCCGAGCTTTTTAAGTGCATTGGAAGACCGCAGTACCATACAGCCTGGTAAAAAAGACTGGAAATGCTAAGAGGAAATAAATTTGGGAAACTAAAGATGCCATTTACGCAAGCTAAAGAAATATCCTTCAACCTTTTGTTGTTTTCCTCCTTTGCTATCTTTCAACATCTGCGATTAGGATTGTATATTTAGATTATTTAATGCTTCTGAGCATTAAACAGGTTTTAAGGAACTGGTGAGGGCATAGGATAAAAGCTTTTGGGATCCCATGAAACATCTAAAATGAGATAATATATTTTAAAACATCATGAAAAAGACTTTTCTAAATTAAGTGATTACCCAAGCAAAGGTGTTAGACCATTCCCTCCTACCCCTGCCAGCATTTAAAAACTTTTTAATTGAGCTAGAGGAGCATACAGGGAGGTACATAAATTGCACAAATCTTAAGTGGACAACTCAATACAATTTTATACATAAATTTTCACTATGTAATTACAACCCACATGAAGGGCTAGAACATTTCTAGCTCCCCAGTTTCACATGAAAATGATTTTGGTTTGATTTCTGCATCTATGTTTATAAAACAAATCAATCGGTGACTCTCGCACTTGTGCCATCTTTAGTTAGGTTTCACATGGAAGATATTCTAGCCTCACATTTTTTTTTGCAACTTTCTTCTTTCTTTGAGCAATGTGCATAAGTTATAGATTATCTGCTTCCCAAAATTTTGATAAAACTCTCTTAAAACTTTCTAGGTTCTAAAATATATTTCTATATTTCTGTGTTCATTTTAGTTGTTCATTATTAGAAAACCATCCATTTCAACCAATTTTCACATTCATTGGTATATATTTATTTCTCAAAGAATTTTATGCTTATTTACCTTTCTAAAGCTTTTTATTTTGATATGATTTCAAGCTCACAGAAGAGATGCAAGAAGCAAAAAAGGAATGCACACTAAAGGACACATTGCATGACCTCAGTGATATGACCCCAGCCTATGAAGCAGAATCACAGAGCTAGGGTCTGGAAGAAAGAAAGGGAATGGAGCATGGTGAGCCAATGCTCAATATGGGAAAAACCCATGATACGGGGGAAGGGGGTGGTTTGGCAATGGAGGGGGGTGATGGTGGTGCAGGGATATGAGTGGGTTCAACGGAGCCCGAATGTGAGGGTGAGCAGGGTGGGGGAGTTGGAATGGACTATCCATGGAACAGGCAGAAAGGCTGGAGGAAGGAACAGGTGAACTCTGGGGATTTGTAGGTCTATGGTTGAAACTATAATGGTGGGAATGCTTTTTTTTGGGGGGGGGGGAGTAAATACGGCCAGGGAAGGTCACTGGTGCAAGGCATTATTAGAGGGATATGTGGGAAAGAGCTTCTACGGAATATGAATGTGTTCATCTCAGCATAGGGTGTTATTTCAGTGGGTGGAGACCCATACAATAAACAAGAAAATATTAAATCGGATCCTGGGAAGTCCTGCTACATTTGCAGATAGAAGGGCAAGAATACCTTGAGTACACAAGCAGTGCCTAACAAAAGAAAACAGACCAGTTTGCCAAGCTCTCAATATTAATTCATGTAACTATGGATCTTATTCTTCTGAAATGAAAACCTAGTGGTTGCCAAATATTCTGAGGGGAGAGGGAGGGAGGAGTGGGCGGAACATGGGGCATCTTTGGGGCATAGGAGTTGCTCTGTGTGATCTTGCAATGATGAATACAGGTCATTATACATTTTGTCAGTAGCTATAAAGGTTAACAGGGCAAAAGGTAAAATATAATGTAAACCACGGACCATGGTTAGTAGCAATGCTTCGATATTTGTTCATTGATCGTAACAAATGAACCATACTCATGTAGGATGTTATTCGTAGGGGGGAATGAGGGAGTATAGGAATTCCTGTCTTTTCTATGTGGATTTTCTTTAACCTAAATCTTCTTGGAAAATAAAGTAAAAATAAAAAATAAGACACTGGGGGAACATACAGAAGAAATTACCCTACATAAAAGATAACAGATTTTATAGTGATGAAAGAAAAAATGCAAACATTTTTAAAATTTTTAAAATTTTTTTGTTTAATTTAAAATATTTATTTTTGTTGTTGTTGTTGGCTTTGTTTTAGGAGAGGTTTGGGGTTGCAGCTATGGTAGGGAAGGATCACTGGTCCAAGGTATTGGTGGGGAGTGAGGGGTGTTGGGGAGCCTCAGGCATGCCTTTATGGAGTGTGGGAATGTTCATGTGGTCCTAGGGCATTGTATCAGTGGATGGAGACCCACAGAATAACCAAGAGCATATTGAATTCCCAGCCTGGCGAGTTCTGCTACATTCTTTCTCAGAGGGGTAAGAACCTCTAGAGTGCATGGGCAGTCCCTAGCAAAGGAAGATAGACCAATACACCAGGCCCTTGAGATCAGTATGAACCTTGTTCTTGTGAAATCAAAACTTGGCCTAGTAGTATATAGTGCCTAAGAGATAACTACTGAGGGCCTCCTTGTTGCTCAAATGTGGCCTCTCTCTAAGCCAAACTCAGCAAATAAATTCACTGCCTTCCCCCCAATGTGGGACATGAGTCCTGGGGATGACCCTCTCTGGGACAGAGGGATTAATACCAAGCACCAACTAATGATGCAGTTGGAGAAAGACCTATACCAAAAGGGGGAACTATTGAATGTAAGTGAGTTTTTAAAAGATTTCAAAGTGAATCAGGAGATCATTACAGACATTATGCTTATGTCTCTGGAAAATGTCACTGTCTGCCGCAGTAAACAGTGCTTCAAGTTGGGGGGTGCTCCTGGGGCTCAAGAGACATCTAGACACTATAGGATGGGCAGACAACTCCAGGAAATTGGCACCCCATCAGTGGGCCTTACCTTGGAATGTGTCAGAGTTAGATTCATTGATAATCTTCCTAGACATGGTTCTTCTGCCCATTTATTTGAACCTATAATAAGCCCAATACCCATTAAATATATGTCTCAGAGACTTAAATCTTCTGGCTTTTCATATGCCAGTTGAGCCCCAAATCTCTGCAAAGTTGCAGCCAACACCTACTCTCCAGTTCATCAGACTCATCCAGGACAACTAACCAAAGGGTGATCATGGACAACACCCATCCCAAAAAACAGTGAGTATTTACAACTGTAAACAAGACAGTTCCATCCAGTCAGAAGCAAAGTGGTCATCACTATCCCCAAATCCTCAAGGTAGAGGAACAAACAAACATAAGAGGGGAAATGCAACTAAGGATGAAAGTAGACTTATTACTATAGCAATGGAAGAACTTGTAACATTGATATGAAGACGGTCAACAGAGATTCTGAGGGGAGAGAGAGAGAAGATAGGTGTAAAATGGGGCATTTGGGTGACATTGGAATTGTTCTGCATGACATTGCAATGACAGATACAGGCCAGTATACGTTTTGTCAAAATCTATGAAATTGTTGGGTGCAAACTATGAAATATAAATTGTAGACTATGCTTACTAGCAATGCTTCAATATGTGCTCTATAAAGCTCCTTTAAAAATAAAGAAAAATATTTAAGCAAAGGAATGCACATATATTTTTTACTTCAAATCAGCATTTGCTTATGTTTTTCTCTCATGGGCTTTACCATTCTCTCTCACTGTCTCAAATGTCTGTTGTTAGATAGGTTTGAAGATTATACAGATTAGATATCTAGATAGCTAGATAACTAGATAGATGATTAGACAGATGGATAGACAGTAAATACATGAAGTCTTGATAGACAGAAAATTGTTTTTTAACTTAATTTTTTCTGAAGTCAAAGACAGCATGTCCCTTTACTTCAGTCTGCATTTCCTAAGCACAAAGAGCTTAACCACATAACCACATTTCAGTTGTCAATATCAGGACAGTTAACAATTAATTACTATTGTCTAATTTATAGTCCCTTTTCAAATTTTATCAATCAATTCTGAAAAAGTCCTTTATTTATTTATTTTTTTTTTAAGATTTATTTTTATTTATTTAATTCCCCTCCCCTCCCCCGGTTGTCTGTTTTCTGTGTCTTTTTGCTGCGTCTTGTTTCTTGGTCCGCTTCTGTTGTCGTCAGCGGCACGGGAAGTGTGGGTGGCGCCATTCCTGGGCAGGCTGCTCTTTCTTTTCACGCTGGGCGGCTCTCCTCACGGGCGCACTCCTTGCGCGTGGGGCTTCCCCACGCAGGGGACACCCCTGCGTGGCACGACACTGCTTGCGCGCATCAGCACTGTGCATGGCCAGCTCCACACGGGTCAAGGAGGCCCGGGGCTTGAACCGCGGACCTCCCATGTGGTAGACGGACGCCCTAACCACTGGGCCAAAGTCCGTTTCCCGAAAAAGTCCTTTATAATGCCTTTATGACTGGATCAAAATCGAAGGCATAACTATGCATTTCATTTAATTGTCTCTTCAGTCACTTTTAACCTGGAATAGCTCCTCAGACCTTGACATTTTTGAAAAGTACATAAGAGTTTTTGTGTTGAACCTTCTCAATTTGGTTCATCTATTTGCTGATGATTCAATTCAGATGATGCATTTTTGGCAGGAATATCACAAATCTGATGATGTTTCCTTCTAGGTTCATTTTATTAGAGGGCAGTTGGTCAAAATATTAGTGATGTGGGAAGCGGACTTGGCCCAGTGGTTAGGGCGTCCGTCTACCACATGGGAGCGGGCCCACGCGCAGTACTGATGTGCACAAGGAGTGCCGTGCCACGCAGGGGTGCCCCCGCATAGGGGAGCCCCACGTGCAAGGAGTGCACCCCATAAGGAGAGCAGCCCAGAGCGAAAGAAAGTGCAGCCTGCCCAGGAATGGCATCGTACACACGGAGAGCTGACACAACAAGATGACGCAACAAAAAGAAAACACATATTCCCGTGCCGCTGACAACAACAGAAGCAGACAAAGAAAGAACACGCAGCAAATAGACACAGAGAACAGACAGCTGGGGCAGGGGGGAAGGGGAAAGAAATAAATCTTAAAAAAAAATATTAGTGATGTAATATTTGAAAACTAAATTAAGGTGGATTCCACTAGATTTCTAAACTGTAAAGTTAGTATAATTTATTGGGAGATACTTTGAGACCATGTAAATATCCTGTTCCTTGTCAAATTTTCACCTCTAGTTTCTCTAGTTTTATTATTTATTGACAATATTTTATTATTTCTAATGAAGTGTCATTGCATGTTTATTAGTAAGCATTCTACTACAGAGAAGAGATTTCCCTTCTCTCCATTCATTCAATTATATTCATATGGGCTCATGAGTTCCTATTTTATTTAATGGGTTGTGACCCATTCTTATCATAATTTGTTTTAATATTAGGGTATCCTGTCCCAGGAGCCAGATTGGGTCAATCCAGAAAGGTAGGTCACTCCAGAAAAGTGCGGATGGCGTTAAGGCGATCTAGAACCTGGATTGAGGGAGCACAGCATTTTCCAGCTGAAGTTTTACCATGGGTGTTGGTATCTCTCTCTCTCTTTGTCCTCCTTGGACCACATTCGTTGGCACTCTTCAGTGGTCTGTGTTCTGCCTACTGTCTCTGAGTTCTTGGCTCGCTGGGCCTGGGTCTTTGTGGGGTTCTAACTTGCTGCTGTGGGCTCCTAACTTGCTGCTGGGGGCACTATAGTTTGTAGTCCCAGTGGTAGGTGGGAAGGGCCCTGCAGAGGGAGAGAGAATGGACCAGTGGGTCTGGGGTGGACATTTCCTACCTAATATCTTCCTTTTTTTGATTCAGCATTTGTGGAGTCCTCTTCTAGCCTCAATTGTCCTCCAAAGGTCTAAGCAAATAGGATTTGTCCTTTTATTCACTGAATCTCTAGGAAGATTTTTTCAGGGGATGTCTATGTTGATCATGTCCCTTTTATTTTATTGTTTTACCCCCTGTAAAGTGCCTTCCTCATCCATGAATTCTTTGGATACAAGTGATATCGGGAACAAAGCCTGACAGAGACCAATTGTAGGGAAGGTAATAGTATATACACTAGTCAAGTTGAAAATGAGGAAACATAGTTTAAGGATAACACACTTATCTCTAACATTTCACAATTCAAATTACCCTTACAAATCACAAATAAAAGGAGGACAATCCCATGCAATTAGAAATTATGCAACATATGTACATCCATGTGCTTCTATTACTTTCATGTCATCTTCTAATATTATTTTAAAATGAAAGTCTGCCAGATTATTTGTCTCTCCTTGCCTCAATGTATTTAGTCAATATAATTTATTCATTCGACAAGTAGAGGTTGAAGAATTTGCAGTCTGGGTAACATATGGTTGTGGTGGAACATAAAGTAAGAAACCCAGAATTGGAGTAGTAAGCTTAAAATGAAATTGGATTTGTAACAAGGGACTGCTCACCATCAGTAAATAATGATCTTCCAAAATAAAAATGTACATAGTAGGCTTCACCTTTTAAAAACACAGGAAGATAAAAATTGAATTAAAATTTGTTATTTGTCAATATAAACTTAAATAATAAATCATATTATTTAAGTATTTTAAGTGGAATATCTGTATGTGCACGTTCTTCTTGACATAAAGATACCACTCTAGCAGACTTCAAATTTTATTACTTTTCTATGTATTTTGTTTACTTGAAAAAAATCCACAAACTCATTTTTGTCCACAATAGAACGTAAGTGTGATGATTGAATTATGATAGCAATAAAGATTTGCTTGTGAATAAACAGGGATTTTGAAAGGCTTTTACAAATTCTATCGAACACCCATCCCTATAGCAGACACAGACACCTAAACAATTAAATAAAAATTTTGTCTTGGGTTTAATTTTTAAAAGATGATCCATATTTATATATAAACAGTCTATAAATTCAAATATTAATTGAAAACATTTTAATAAGCTCTGCTAAAAATTACCTACAGTTCTTATAAATAACGACCACCCACCTACCACCTATTAGTTCTTTTTGTCAGTATACATATACACTAAAGGGGAAGAAACTGGAGGCAGAAAAGCCTCACAGAGAAAAAGGGGGGCGGTTTAAACTGAACTACTCTAAGACAGGATGGTCACAGACCTAAAAAGGAAAATGGGGCACTGAGTGAGGGAGAGAATTTAAACAAATCATAGGAGCAGGAGAGAGAAAATTCTGCACAAACTTAAAACAGAGCAGATCAAGTTTCTTGAAGAAGAAACAGAGGAAAGGAAGTTTCCTCATGGACATGAAACAATTGCATAAAAACGGCAATCTTAAAATAGCACCAATTATCCAAGGCAAGAATCAGATGAAAAAGAGATGAGTAAAGCTGGAAAATCAAACATGGGTTAGACTAAAGGTCTAGAATAAGTTAGACTAAACATAACGAAGAGCCTTAATACAAAGTCTCAATAAAGGGAACAAATAAAAAATTCAAAAGAGACACAGAATTTGGAACACCTAATCAAGAAGTTTAAACAAATCTAAATCAATTCAAGGAGATGAAGGAAAATATGCGTAAAGAAATAAAGGCTATTAAGAAGACAATGTGTGAACATTGTGGAAACTTTATGAAAAATAATTAGAAAGTATAAAAATAAACAAATTATGGAGATAAAAGGCAAAATAGCAGAGATTAAAAATACACTATAGATATACAAGAGAAGATTTTTGTGAGAATAAAAAAGACTAAGCAAACTAGAATACAGTACAATCGAAATTGTACAGTCAGAAGAACAGGTAGAGAAAATAATAGAAAAAATTGAGCAATGTCTCAGGGATTTAAGTGATAGCAGGAAGTGCACAAACAGGTGTAATAGGTAACCCAGAAAAAGAGAAGGAAAAGGGACAGAAAGAATATTTCAAGAAATAAAGGGCAAACATTTCTAACTCTTACAAAAGACATTAAGTATGCATGTCCAAGAACACAGTGAACTCCAAAAAAAATAAATAAATTCTAATAGTCCTACTCTAAGACACATACTATCAGAATGACAAATCAAAGATAGAGAATTATGAAAGCAAAAAGAGAAATATGATTTGTTGCACATAAGGGATCCTCACTAGGATTAAGTGCCAATTTCTCATCAGTAACCATGGAGGGAAGAAGGCTGTGGTATGATATATTTAAGGTACTAAAAGAGAAAAACTGCCAGCCCCAAATTATTTTTCCAGCAAAACTGTCCTTCAAAAATGGGGGATAATTTCAAATGTTCACAAATAAATAGAAATTGAAAGAGTTCATCAACAAGAGACCTGCCCTACAAGAATTACCAAAAGGAATTTGCAGGCTGAAATAACAAAACAAGAAATAGTGGCTTACAGTAGTGCAAAGAAATGAAAACTATCAGTAAGGATAACTAAAACCTCATAGTACTGTATTCTCAATACATGAAGTCTTCTCTTTAATTCCTATAAGAGTCAGAATACAATTGAACAAGAAAAAGGCTTAGTTCCTGATAATGGACATGCAAAATATAAAGTGATAAAGTGAAACAAAACCACATAAAGAGGGGAAACTGAGAGGTATGGGAACAGAGAAGGTGTATGCTATTGAAGCTAAGTTGGTATCTTTACAAATTAGTATATTATAGAGGTAGGTTGTGCAATACTAACCCCAGGACAACCACAAAGAAAGTATTTTTAAAATTTACAGAAACAGAAATGATGATGGGATCAGTCGGCTACATCAGAAAAGATCAACTATACAGAAAAGAAAAGGAGGTTGCAATAAAGGAAAAGAGAGCCAAAAAAAGATGTGACTTATAAAAACTAAAGGACAAAATAGCTGAAGTAAGTACTATCTTTATAGTAATAACACTGAGGTTTAATGGGATGAAAGTCCCAATCAAAAGATAGAGTGGGAGAATGGATAAAAAAGGATGCTCCAACTATATGTTGTTTACAGGAGACTCACTCACTGTTTTAGCTTGCTAAAGGCTGCAATATACTGGAAATGGGTTGGCTTTTATAATGGGGATTTATTAGGTTAAAATCTTACAGTTCTGAAGCCATGAAAGTGTCCAAATCAAGGCGCCATCAAGAAATGTTGTCTCACCAAATTGCAGCTATGGGTAATTAGGCACATTACAGCATCATTTAAAGATGCTTTCTCTCTGTGCTCAGCTATGTTTGATCAGGCACATGGCAAGGCATAATAGTAGCTCTGCCTGTCTGCCCTCTCCTCTAGGCTCACTTTCTCCCCTAACTCATTTGTGGATGATCAGACATGGCTCCTCTTTCCCCTCTCTTCAGGGTCTCATCACTTTCAGCGTCTTGAAGGCCTTCTTTCCATGCTTCTGTGCTCTACTGATTCCTGCCTTAGACCTCAGGGACCTCTCTCTCAGCCTTTCAGGGTTTCTCTGTGTCTAAGGTTTTTGTTACTCTGTTTATGAAGCACTCCAGCAAAAGTATTAAGACCCATCTGGGCCATGTCCTACTCAAGTGATCTAATCAAAAGTTCCCATCTACAATAGGTTTCCATGCACAGGATGGATTAGTTCTAAGGACATGATCTTTTCTGGGAGCCAAAAAAAAAGCTTCAAACAATTGCACTCATCTTAGACCCAAAGACATAAATAGGCTAATGGTGAAAATTTGGAAAAAGATATTCCATGCAAATAGCAACCAAAAGAGATCTGAGGAAGCTATAATAATGTTGGACTAAATAGACTATAAGTCATAAGCTGTTACAAGAGACAAAGAAAGGCACTCTATCTTAATTAAAGGGACAACCCACAAAGAAGAAATAACAATCATAAATATTTATGCAGCTAACCCCAGAGTTCCATAATACATGAGGCAGACATTGACCAAGCTGAAAGGAGAAATAGGCACCTCTACAATAATAGTTGGAGACTTCAAGATACTACTCTCATCATAGAACATCTAAACAGAAAATCAATAAGGAAATGGAAAATTTGAATAATACGATAAATGAACTAGACCTAGCAGACATATATATAGAACATTGCACCCACAAATGGCAGAATATATGTTCTCCTCAAGTGCACATGGATTATTCACCAGGGTAGATAAAAAGTTGGGTCAAAAACAAGTCTAAATAAATTTTAAAAGCTTGAAATGAAACAGGTATCTTCTCTGACCAGAAAAGAATGAAGTTGGGGGATCAATAAAAGGTGGAGAACCAAGAAATCCATAAATATATGGAAATTAAATAGCACATTCTTAAATAATCAGTAGGTCAAATAAGAAACTGCGGGGGAAATCTGAGAATATCTTGAAAGGAACGAAAATGAGAACACAACATATAAAAACTTATGGGGTACAGAAAAAGTAGTGCTGAGAGGGAAAGTTAGAGCCCTAAATGCTTACATTTTAAAAAAAGAAAGAGCTAAATCAAAGACCTAACTGCACAGCTGGAAAAACTAGAAAAAGGATTGCAAACTAAACCCAAAACAGCAGAAAGAAAGAAATAACAAAGATTAGAGCAGAAATAAATGAACTTGAGAATTAAAAAACAATATAGAGAACTAATAAAACAAAAATTGCTTCTTTGAAAGGAACAAGAAAATTGACGAACGCTTAGCCACACTGATGGAGAAATGAGTGGGGCAACATTACTGCTGACCTGACACAAATAAAAAGGATAATAAGAGAATATGTGAATAACTGTATGATAGCAAATGAGACAACCTAGATGAAATTAACAGTTTCCTAAAAAGACACTAAATCTACACTGATTCTAGAAGAAAGAGAACACAACTGGAAAATTACAAGTAAGGAGATTGAATCTGTCATCAAAAACCTCCAAATAAAGAAAAGCCCAGGACCAGATAGCTTCATAGATGAATTCTACCAATCATTCAAAGAAAAAATAATATCAATCCTGCTCAAAATGTTCTCCAAAATTGAAGAGGATGGAACCATATCTAAATCATTCAACAGCACCCTAATACTAAAGCCAGATAAGGATACCACAAGAAAACACAGACCAATTTTTCCCATGAATATGGGTATGAAATTCCTCAATAAAAATACTTGCAAATTGAGTCTGTCAGCACATTAAAAGAATTATACACTATGATCAAGGGAGTTTTATCCCAGGTATGCAAGAGTGGTTCAACATAAGAAAATCAATTAATGTAATACACCCCATTAATAAAATGAAGGGGGAAAAAAACTACATGATCATCTCCGTTGTCGCAAAAAAGGCATTTAATAAAATACAACATCCTTTCTTGATGAAACCACTTAGAAAAATAGGAATAGAATGAAATTCCCACAACATGATAAAGGGAACATCGTACTCAATAGTGAAAGACTGAAAATTTTCCCTCTAAGATCTTGAACAAGACAAAGATGACCACTCTTAAACTGTTTTTCAACATTGAACTGGAAGTCCTAGCCAGGGCAGTTAGGCAACAAACAGAAAGTAAAACTTTCATTATTTTTAAATCGCTTGGCCCTATATATAGAAAGTCCTGAAAAATCTATAAGAGAGTAACTAGAGCTAATAAATCAATTCAGGAAATTGGCAGGGTACAAGAACAACAAGCAAAAATCAGTAGCATTTCTATACACAAGTAAACAGCAACCTGAGGAGGCAATCGAGAAAAATTTCCATTTGCAATAGCAACAGAAAGAATAAAATATCTAGAAATAAATTCAACCAAGGATTTGATACAGTTATGAATTCCAAAAAGAGATATTAGATTGTGTTTGTAAACTGGTCTGTACCTGGGTGTGCTTAAATTATGATTAGGGCTTTGATTGAGCCACATTATTAGGGTGTTGAGATAAAAGACATGGCAAAGGACAGAGTTGGAGTTTTGAGGCTGGAGTTTTGATGTTGGAGTTTTGAGCTGAAGCCCTGGGAAGTAAGCACACAGAGGAGCTTAGTCGTGAGAAAAGAGAAAAGGCCCTGGGAAGAGAAACAAGCCATTTGTCTGATAGTTTACAGCTGGCCTTGTGGAGATAGCAGAGGAGAGAATCAAGCCTCTGGAAGAGAGGAACACAGGAAGCCTGAATCCATGCAGATACCGGCAGCCATCTTGCTCCAACACATGGCAATAGACTTTGATGAGGGAAATAACTTGTGTTTTACAGTCTGGTAACTGTGAGCTTCTACCCCAAATAAAAAGCTCCTCTATAAAAACCAAACAATTTTTTATTTACATCAGCACCCCTTAGGCTGACTAATACAGATGCAAAGGACTTGTACACAGAAAACTACAAAACATTGCTAAGACTGATTGAAGAAGCCCTAAATAATTGAAGGACATTCCATTTTCATGGATTTGAAGGCTGTCATTATAATGTCAATTCTAAGTAAAATGATTTCCAGATTTAATGGAATCCCAATCAAAATTCCAACAGCCTTTTTTGCAGAAGTGGAAAAGCTAATTATCAAATTTATTTGGAAGGATGTGATCCCAAATTACCAAAAAACATCTTGAAAAGCTAAAAATGAAGCTGGAGGACTCAGACTTCCTGATTTTAAAATATGTTATAAAGTTACAGTGGTCATAACAGCATAGTATTGACTTTTCCATATGCTTTATAAGTTACTGGCATCTAGATCTCTCGTTTTTTAAGAGTGGATTGTAACTAAAATCTTCTCAGCTGAATAGAAGTCATACAAGACCATGTGCACATGATATTTCACGTGACATGAAACTTCATTAGGTGAAAAGATCATTGTACTTTTTCATGAAATATTTTGTGTTTGGTTATTTACTTTTCTTGTTAAATCAAGCCATTTCAATGTATGGTAGAGCTAAACTAAACTTTTATTTATACAAAGCATTTTAGATACAGACATTATGAAACAGGAAGCAGCAGGCTGCATTTTCTGGACTTCTTGTTTTTCGAGTGTGAGAGTTACATAAAGTCATGTAAATGATTGAACAGTAGTGTAGTTAGAGTTCTGTGGAAATTAATGTCCAGATCACTAATGATAGTCATCTGAACTGGAGGCAGAAAATACCAGTTCAGAATTCTACCCAAACTTGTTCTCCATAGTTGAATGCCCCTTAGACTCAATATGGATGTCATCCAGGAGTATTGAAGGGGTTCTGCAGAAAAAGGCTTTTAAAGAATATAGTAAACCTTTATTTATCACCATGACTGTTGAAGTCTTGCTCTATTTCTTTTTTAACAAATTGCTTTTGGTATTCCAAGTTGAAGTAGCTAAATAAAGCTTCTCAATGGAAATAGCAATGCTTGGGCATGTGAGTTTGCAAAACATTTTAAAAACAGAAGCCAGAGAGAGAATAATGTAAAGAGGCAGGATGAGCAAAATTCCAGAGGTGGAAAAGTTTAAGAAATTTTTTTATTAATGTGGATGGATTATAAAATTCATCGACTTGTTCTAAGAGAGTAGTAGCAAATAAGATAGGAGAATAAATTGATACAAAAGTGGTTTTTTGTTTGTTTTTTCTTTAGTTCATGGACTTTTAAATAGGGGATTGACAATATGAGATTTTTGACTATCCATTGAGCAGCTGTCGACAGAATTTACTGGAGGGCCTAGAAAATGAGGGCAAGAAAAAAAAAACTAAGGCAATTGAAACTATTATAGTATGTTCTAAACTAAAATAGTTTTTGTGAGGATGGAAGAATGGGAAATGATGTAAGGAAAAATTGAAAGGGAAAGTATACAATCATCTTGAAGGGAACAAACCCATGTAATTGGAGAAATTGAGTTTTTAACAAACAAAAAAGGCTAGAATTAAATGATGACTTGGGCAGAAAATGTGATTATAAGTTATTTGAGTTTGGAAAATCATTTGGGCATTTGAATAAAATAACCATCACATGATAGAAAAATATAGTAAGAAGATATTCAGAAGATAGATTGGACAGGGTATGGGAGAGAATTCATCACAGAACTGAGTTATCACAATTGAAATGAATGAAATAATCAAGAGTTAGATGAGTAGAGCAAGAGAAAGAGAAAGGGATTGTCTTGAGAGAAATAGTTAGATTTGTAGATAAGTTTCAGGAAGAAAAAACAGATAAAACAATTCAGAAAGGTAGAAGAACTAGAATTGGACAGACTTGTATAAATCAATGAAGGATAAAGTGTAAAAATGTTGGGTCAAATCTTTCAAAACATTAAAAAGTTTACAGTTAAGAAAAATGACCTTGCATATGGTGATTAGAATATCACTTGGGACTTCTAAGAGGACAAGTTTGGGATCAATCACATCCATTCTATATAATTTCAATATTGTGTAAAAGAATAATGATTACCTTAAAAGCTATGAAAAAATAGGGCTGGCAAAAAACTGAACCAGAGTTAACATAGGTAAAGTTTCTCAGAAAAAGAATTCCTCAATCAAACATCTACCTCATCCTGACCCCTTCTCTGCTGAGGTCTATGCCACCTGGCTCCTTTGATTCTGAAAAATAAACAGCAAATCCTCAGAATGAGCCATAGAACACACTTTTCAAAAACTTTGTTTATTTGTTTGTTTGTTTATTTGTTTATTTATTTTTAAAAAACTTTAGGTTACATAAATGTTCATAAAAAACATAGGGAATTCCCATATATCCTGCTCCCTCCACCTCCCACATTTTCCCACATTAACAATACCCATCATTAGTGTTGTACATTCGTTAACAACTGAACACATTCGGAAGCCTTGCCACTAAGCATGGATTGTAGTTTACGCTGTAGTTTACACACTCTCCCACACATTTTTCTAAGTTATGACAATATATATAATAGCCTGTATCTGTCATTGCAATGTCATTCAGGACAATTGCCAAGTCTTGAAAATGCTCCCAAATTATACCTATTTTTCCCTCTCCCTTCCCTCAGAACCTCCAGTGGCTCCTGCCTCCACATCAATGATATAAGTTCTTCCATTGCCAGAATCACAATAAGTCTGTAGTAATACCAATAAGTCTACTTTAGTTCATAGTTCTTTCTCCAATCCTGAGGATTCTAGGATGGTGATGCCCATTCCACCTCTAGTTGAGAGGGCGCATAGATGGGACAATCTTACTTCCAGTCGCAGACTCTCTCTGTTCCTTGGGATGGTCGTTATCCATCATTATCTCCTTAGACACTTTTTTTGTAAACTGAACAGAGAAATCAAACATAATCCTCTGTTCTTTTGGAAACACTGTATTCTCATTTTCTGCATCTCCTCCCTCTTTCAAGTACACATTTTCCTGAGACTCCTTGACTCACAGTAGGTCCACCTATCCAATCCCTACTCCTTAAGCCCCTTACCAAGTGTTCTGTTGTCAGAATTTGAGTGGCTTAAGAACTAAACCAACAAGTCCTTTCCTCCTTTATATATTTTCATGTTTTAATATCATTGGTTCTATATGTATGTTGTTGCTACAAAATATAGCTTCAAAATTAAATGATCTAACTTATATTCTCTTCCAAAGCATGTATCAAATTACTAAATATAATTATGACTTTTTCATCCCACAAAATCCTGGAAGGAGTTTAATAGAAATCCACAAATGTCCTTGGCATATCTGAGATAGAAATAATACAATATTGTATCTCTGATTTCAATTGGTTGGATCAAAGTATTTGTAACTTCTTCCAATGACAGAAAGTCATGTGTCATATGTTAAAATGCATTTTCAAATTCACTATCCATTTATGAGTTGTTAAAGGAATAACAAAACAAAAAGAAGGACAAACAAAACATATTCTAAGGCCTGTCTTCTAAAATTTAGAAATCCCAGGTTTGCTACAAACGGTTTGTGAGGCAAGTCATGAAATTCTGTGGAACCCAAATTCTGTTCAATAGGAAAGCAAGACTGACATCCTCAATGTCTTTCCTTTATCCTTAATAATTTTTCATTTAAATCTATCAATCAAAATCATTTTTTAACCTACCCCAAGAATTTTATTTAAAATGCTTAAGAATACCCAGAGTTTAAGTTTTGAAAATTTCATTCTTTCAAAGAGGATTTCAAGACCTAATGGCCAATTCCTGGGAGTGGGCTGGGCATATAACATATGCACTCAGAGATTCAGCATTATGGACTGCCAGACAAACAGACATGCCCCATACTAAACTGCTCCTGTAAGGGAGGGGATAAAATGGAGTCTTCACCACTCTGAGTGGGGAAGGGGTCCACTTCATGGGTTGTCAAATCCAAGGTGATACAGAATGCAATTTATTCTCTTGCTTTTAGCACTGCACAATATGTTTCTCAAATACTTTAAAGCTGAATTTATAGGATTTTTATTCTGAAATATTGTATGCTCATTGTTTCAAAAAGCAAGAGATTCTGAAGGGGCTAAAGTAAATTGTGAATATTCATTGCTTGTCTTTCCCCAATCCCATTCCCCAGAAGTAGCCATTCTTAAGCTTTTGATGTGTATTCCTTTTTTCTATGCAATATATACACACAGGCATATGTATATAAACACACACCTAAAAAAAAATAGAGATAGTGAAAGTTTGATTTTAGTGGAATTGATCGAACCACACAATACTTTGCATTGATAGGTGTGATGGGAAATTTCACACAATAACTTAGTTAGGTTATAATGTCTACTTGTTTGGTCAAGCACTGACCTGATTGTTACTATGGGTGTATTTTGTAGATGGATCTAAATCAATGTAATCATTTCAATGTATTTTCTTATAGTTATTATAATTTTAAATAAATTCTATTTTTATATGCTGATAGTATATATGGCCACAGAGATTAAGCCTCTTAACATTCTCAATAATGTTTTTCCTTTTTCTATCTTTAACACTTTTTTTTCTCTTGCACTAGCCATTGGCAAGTGCCTTCTGTTCAAAGTGGGATCATTCATATGGTATGTTAAAAATGTAAAAGACAAATATCATTTGACAATCTTGAGAGAAATCTGTTTTAGTTTCCTAGGCTGCTCATGCAAATACAACAAAATGGGTCGCTTTAAATAATGGGAATTTATTTGCTCACAGTTCAAGGATGGGCGAAAGTCCAAACCAAGCCACCATCAAGGCGATGCTTTCTTCTCAAAGACCATGGTGTTCCGGGGCTGGCTTAGTTTGTCCCATGGCAAGGCCCATGGTGTTATCTCCTGGTCTCTCTGTTCTCTTCTGGGTTCCAATGATGTTCAGCTTCTTGCTTCCTGTGGCTCTCTCTCTGTACCTGAATTTCATTCTGTTTATAAAGGACTCCAGAAAAAGAATTGAGACCCATCCTGATTGGGCTGAGCCACACCTTCACTGAAGTAACCTCATCAATACATCCAACTTACAATGAGTTCACACTGAAGGAACGGGTTAGATTTAAGAGCATGTTTTTCTGGGGTAGATTCAGTTTCAAACCACCATAATACCAAAGAACTATCAAGGTTTTAACATTTTCCATTAAGCTATTACTACACTGAATTACCTTAATGCCTTTCTCAATATTGACCAACCCTTCTATTCTTAGAATCAATCATTTTTGTTGAAGGTATATTATTATTTTAATATACAATGGATAAAATGTGTTAATGTCAATTAAGGAACTTTGTACCCATATGTGTACATTATACTTATGTATAGCCTACTTTTTGATTGTAAAATATTTAATGTCAAGATTTTGTATCAGGTCTATACTTAATTTACAGAATAAATTAAGGTGTTTTCCCTATTTTTCCATTCTCCAGAATAGTTTACTTAGGAATTACCTTGTGCAGTAAGCTTGGTAGTACTTTTTAGAAACTTATTAGAACCAAAGTGTTGAAGTAAAATTTAAACTCTTATCTTAAATTATAATTTCTGCTAAAATAGAAGATTTCATCATTTTAAGTTTCATTTCTTCTTTTCTTCTTTCTCTCCTTCTTCCTCTCCTGATTTACCCTTTCATAACTTCCTTCCCTTTTCCTTGATGTCTTTTTCTCTTTTTTCCCCTTTTCCCCCTTTCCTCTCTCTGCCCTCCACCTCCTCATTATTTCAATAGTTATTTATTTCATAGTACTTACCATACCTCGATTAAGAGATGAGTTATTTAATATTAATCCCTATCATCAATAAGTTAAAAGAAGATATATGAACAAAGAATCATAGCAGAAAATAGCAATTATGGCAATAAAGTCATGTTCAAAATATAGATATTAGGAGTGGTTCGTTGGGGACGTTGCCAGAATAAATTAGCATTTGAAGCTGAAAGGTGCTCACCAGGTTGGCATAAGTGTGTGAGATCCATTCCAGGGAGTGAAATAACCAAGCATCACAAACCTGTTGGCTTAAAACAACAGAAATTTGTTGTCTGTCTTTTCCTGGCTTTTCCATCTTCTGGCCGTTTGACTACAATCCTGGACATTCCTAGGCTTAGAGCTGCAGCATTTCATTTTCTACCTCCATCATGACATGACGTTCTCTCCTGTGACTCTTCTTTTCTTATAAAGACATCAGTCATATTTGTGATAGGGGCTCTTCCTACCCTAGTATGACATCATCTCATTTTACCAATTCCATCTGCAATAATCCTGTTTACAAAAATAAGTTCACAGTCTGAGGTACTGAAAGGTAGGGCTTGAATATATCTTTTGAGGGGATACAATTCAAGGCATTACACACATGCAAATGATTCTCTCAGTTCTTTCCTACAAGGATCTATGGCTATTTACTTGGGTAGCAGTCAATGGAGAAAGAGAGTAGCCCACATTTAAAAACTCCTGGGTACAGCATCCAAAGTGACATTGATACCCGTTATCTGAATTATCATAGTAGCCACTCTGGTATAGTGGGCAAGTAAGGGGGCCAATAAATAAATGGAATCCTCGTCCAGATATGTCTCACAGTAAATCCACTAGATCTAAGACCCAAGCAACAGTTATGCTCCCAGCCCTTAACTAAACATGGGACAAGTAAATTGGAAGACTCTGAAATTACTGTTCCACCATCTATGACTGTAAATCAAAAATGACTTGTTTTTTACTAAACAGTAGAGACAGGCAATATTTTGAAAGTTCTAAAAGTTTCAGGGTCTTTGTCACATCCCTATGTAATTCAAACTGATCCCAGAAGATAACAGTGGAAAACAAGAATCTCAAATAAGCGATAGACCTAACTGCAGTCGTCATGTTAGATGTATTATTTTTGTTGGCTCATATTAACTTGACTACAGATGTGTGATTTGCACCAATGACCTGGCAAATACATTATTTTTCACACTTAGAAAGAGGATTAGAAGCTTCTTTTTTTTTTTCTTTACATGCAGCAGACAACAATATAGATTTTTGGCATAGTCTCAGGGCTGTATCAGCATATCCACATTATGTCATAATTCAAAGACAACAGACCATCTGAACTTTTTACAAAACATCACATTGGACCACTATATTGATGACATGTTAATCAGACTCAGGAGCAGAAGAAGCAAGTAAATCGGTAAGCACAGGTCCTACCTAATCAATGATGTTTTTAGGGGTCCCAATGGTCTGTGGAATCCTGGCCCATGTTCTCCAAAGTAAGAGACAGACTATCCCATCTCACAACTCACAAAAATAAAATGGTGTCATGGTGTCCGGTTGGCCTCTTTGGGTTCTGGAGACAGCATACTCCATACGTGGAGATGCACTGCTCTGACTCTTGTAACTCCCTTAACCATTTTTGACTGAAAATTGACACATGCAGTAGCCTCAGGCTGATAAGAACAAGCTCAAGGAAGAGGCTGTCAGTAGCCCTAGGAGGTAAGACACCTGTTCAGCAACGGTGACAGACAAATGAGAAGGAAATCTAAAATGTGTTGTAGAGCATATAGAAAATAATTTCCAGTTGTGATCTACAGAACAGCTGCTGCACCACCCTGAGGTTTCCCCACTCATCTTACCATGTAAGTTTCCCCAAGAAAAGGACCAGCCATAAACTTGAAGGAGCTATGCCCAGAAGGAATGGTCTTATTACACAATGCAAATGGATCTCACTTTAGCTCTCTGCCATGGAGTATTTTGAATATACATTAGCACAAAAGTCAAGTCCCACCTTCTCCATGGTGAATTTTTGAAACTGCACCAATCCATTGTAATTTCTTTCTCTTAACACCAATAAAACTCTGGCATCAGTTATTTGCTTTTTGTACACTGTGGTAACCAGAATATCTCAGACCCCCGTGTGTTTGATTTTAAAGAGAACATTTAGTTTTTGTTTTGAAATAAAGCACCTCACCCCAAATATTTCTAGACTTCCTCTGGGTGCTGACATCAGCCTGAAATTGGTCTGGTTGTCATTTGTTATTCCCACTAATCAAGTGGAACTTGACTTCAGAACTTCTGAACCACAAGTCCTGACAGCATGGAAGTGCTTCTCCAAGTCAGGGGTCATGGTTTTCACTGTAGATTAGGAATCATAGGGATAGAAATCTTCTGAGGTCTATGTAGGGGGACCTGGCACATGACTTAAAAGATTAGTTTTAAAGATGGAGAAACCATTGCCACTCTTAAAGTGCAGAAGAGAGCACTTCATTTTTTCTGTATTACATTGAAGTTCATGGCAATGTTGCATAAACCTCAAAATGTAGTTATTCTGAAGCTTCTTTAATGATCAGATGCAAGCATCCCCTTCTAGAGACAACATTTGAGCATTCAATGTTTTGTGATGAATTCCAGGGATGGTGCAACACTAATTCTGAATCAATAATGCCTCTGAATTTCAGGCTATTTGCAACTGTATTCACTCAGGGTTCCCATTGTCCTTCCTTGAAAGTGGACCTCTTTGTCTTTGAAATTTGGTAACAAATGGGACCTTATTCTTTCTCCAGTACATCAAATTGATAAGTGGATGGAGCTATCCCATCTAGTGCTTGCCAAAAATATTACATCTCCCTATCCTGACCAGCTGAAACAACTTTGTGCTTACCTTACAGTTATTCTTGAAGAGTGGTCCTAGAGCTGCAACATTAATGCCTGGAAACTTGTTAGAAAGGAAACTTGTGCAAATTATGAGTTGCTACTCTAGAAGTGCTGAGTCAGAAACTCTGGGGTTAGAGCCCTACAAATTGTGTTTGAAGGCTTCCAAGTGATTTTGATACATGCCCAGATTTGAGAACCACTGTCTAGAAGTGTGTTGTGTTGTGTCATCCTCATCATCACTACCACCTCCAATCTTTTACAGTCTTTTGTATGGACTTGTGCAGGGTATGGGTTGTCTTGCTATATTTACTCAAAATTTATTGAGCATCTAAGTTGGACAAGGAACATTGCCAGTCACTGAAGGAGATAAAAAGATGAATCATTGATGTCAGAAATATATATGAACACAAAATGCATTGCAAACAAGTTGGAACAGCTGAAATATTTTCTGAAATATACCCTGATTGTTGAGATCAAGATATCCCCTGGTCCAGGAGGAGAGAGCCAGCCTCTTTGTGAACTTCCAGGTGGTAGAAAGTAAGTATGTGGTTTAAACAAATGAAAAAACAGCAACAACAAAGAACGGATATAGATTTATGAAAATTCAGTGGATCGAGAGATTGCCTTCAGATGTTGGAGGATTGGAAGGGGGTAGGAAGATAAATTGATAATTACTGATTAACTATTGTATGCAAGGAACTGGGTTAGGTATTTTAATTTGTAAAGAAATACCAAGAGCACTAGCCTCATCTATGGGTAAGAGGGGGAATTATCTTCTGTAATTCTCCATAGGTTGTGCTAAAATATATGGCAGAGATCCGGGTTCTTTCTGATGATATTCTGGTTCAGTTGGCTCTGGAATAGTTCTCATAACAGATTTGCATGTGAATGATAATTTCTGTAGCTCTTTATAAAGTCAACAATAACAAAATAAAGTTTATCTTCTTTGGTAAGTATAGTTGCAAGCATAAACAAGAAGCAAGAAGGAGAGAAATGGCAAATAAGTAACTGCAGTAGTTAAGACCCAAAATGATACATTACCTACTTTATGGATTTGCTAGAATTAATTTTTATATTCTAAGCAGATACAGTGAAAAGGCTAGCTGGGTGTTTGTTTCTATAGCACAGCTCTTCAAGTCATGCCTGTCCCTACATTTTCTCATTCAAAGGCCAAGTAAAAGAATTACTTTTAGAAGGGTAAATATTTGTATCTGTGTAGTTTTTGGGACTCAGGCCTGGTTCCAACCTCAGTTCAATTGCTCACTACCTGAATGATCCCAGGCAAGCTGCTTAGAGTTTATAGTTCCTGGAAATATTAGCATGAGGTTAATGAGATCTATCTTATTGAACTGCTCAGAGTCTGTCATAAACTCATGAATACAAGGACCCTGAAAGAGTGTGTGGCATACCATAAGCATTCAGTAAATATTAGATGCTATTTATGCTAAACATCAAAATAGCCTCCTGTCTTTCTCTTTCAGCATGCTCTGTGTTTCTTCTTGGAGATTGAAATGTCTTCTATTTTTTACCTTGTTATTGCCAGATACAAAGATGTAAATATATGAGATTACTGGGTAGATTTGGAAGTCTTTTCATATTTACTTATCTGTTAGATGCAAATCCAATTCAGGGATAGCTCCCTAAGTACACGATTTGTTGTCTGAGTAAGTCTGTGCCAGTGGATCCAGCCTGTGTAAGGTGCCTCTGTTATGGCTGGGAGGATCATGGATGATTTGCTTAAATTACCTTTGTATCTACATTTGTTTAATATTGTTGTTGTTGACAGAATTTTCTTGGTTATGCATATATCAATTTGGATCCCTTTTGAACCTCGAATCAGCATAACATGCTTACTAATCCTAAGAGTTTATTGAGTTGGTCAATATTACAATATGAATATGTCAGAAGAAGACGAATGGTTGAAACATAAATATAATGTATCATTAAGATATAAAGAAAAGATTGTAGAAGATACAATAGTATATCTGTATTAACATTCTTTGAATGAGCTCTTCTCCATTGATGATATATTACAATAAAAAGTGGATTTACAATGCAGCTTAAAAACAATATATGCTGAATTCCCTGACTGATTGGCTTATAGAAAGAGTTTACTAAATAAGATGAATTGTATGGAAAATGTTATAGTAAGTGGGAGAGTTAAGTTAGAATCCATTTCTACTTTATCCCAAAGTTCCTGAATTCATGACATATCATGTAATATCATATACTAAGAGAGACAGGCTATCTTTTTCATGTGAAGATCTTTGAAAAATAGAATAAACTAATTCTGAGTCTTCTTTTGCACACACAAAAAAATGAATTCCCCTTTGTTTGGATAATTTTGCTTATGTTAATTATAATTACAGATTGTGGAAATGAAATATGCAAGCTTTATTAAACCATATTAGCTGCATAGCAGTCTAGTTTGAACAGTTCCTTAATATGGTCTAAGACAACTTAGGTACAATCTTTATTAGAAAAGGGAAATTACTAGACACTTCCTAATCAAATATCCTAAACAGCTCCCCATTTAATGCAGAATGAACAATGAAGCCCAAGCACTTTCGTTTAGCATTCCAGTTCTTTCACACTTAAGCCATCGCTTATTCATTCACTCAATAAATATTTACTAAGTATTTGTTCTGTGTCCAGTGTCTAATCACTGGGATGTAGCAATGATTTTAAAAAGACAAAAATCTGTGACTTCCAGGAAATTATTTTGCAGTCACTTCCCTTTCCCCAAAAAATTGCCAGATTCTTGAGGACAATAACTGAATTTAATATTTTGTGTCCATCTACAAATTCTAGCATAATATTGCATACAAAATAGATCCTCAATAGTTTTTAAAAAAATAAATGTATTCACAGATTTTATAGAAATATAACATCTTGTAGCTAGAAAGAGCCTCATATTCCTTGACCCATTATCTCATTGCACCATGGTTCTACTATTAAATAACTTTGTGAAATATTGCATAAGATGTACCTTCTCTTGGAGATTCACAATAAATGTTAATATAGCAAAGATCTGCAGAATTTCTATTATTAAAGAATAGCATTTCCCAAACTCATTTGCTCATAGAACTATTTTGTGAGATTACACTTACTAAAATGCTCTAGCTCCTTGGAGCATGTTTTAGTGAATATTCATGTAAAGGGTTTATATTTAATTCTAAAAAAAATACTTCCTGTTAGTCAATACCGTTTCAAAAGTAATGTCTTATTAAATCCCTTAGTAAATTTGAAGACCTTAAAATGACAGATGAACTAAATAGCAGTCATTCCTTTCTAGCTCATATTACTGATAATTCTACTTGAGTTAAGACCATGCAAGAAAATAGTCAAGAGCTGATCTCACAGCTCCAACTTTCTTTCATTTGCTCCTTGCTTCCACAGTTTGATCAGCCCCTTCCTGAACATTCTTTTTTTTTTTTAAATGTAGGAAGAACTCAGTCTTCTCCTTACATACCCATATTATGTGGTATTTCATCACCTTCCCAATGCAACCTTTAATGTATGATGGATCAAGTGCTTGTAAAGTGAAACAGATTTAACACTTCTCAGATTACAAATGCAGGACTATAAATGTAAAACAGCCGAGTATGTAGAAACTTTATGTCATAATTAGGAATACAGAGCAGAGTCTTTATAAACTTGTTCTCAACCTACAATTCCTTCAAAGCAGTAATTGGAGTCAGGCATGGCAGAGTATTTTTCCTAGCCAAATAATTAGCAAAAATACACCTGCACTGTTAAAAGATGGCATCCCTAAACAGCCCATTTTCTTCTCCTTCTCTATTTGGTACACCAGATGTTTGGTTTTTTATTTGTTGAAGAATGCTCTGAGTTCCTGTATATCCTTTTCATAAAAATCCATAACTTTTAAAAATGAAGCATTCTTCTTAAGTGGCAGTGAGCCATAGATAAAGACTGACATGTGTTGTAACTCAGAATGGTTGTTGCTGGGCTACATTTTTATGATTTACTTTTAAAGAACTCAATAGACACTGTTCTTGATTTTCTTTTTCACTTTAAAGGAAAGGTGGGTTGGTGCTGTTATTTTAATTTTGGGAGAAATGGAGTACCTTAGAAGTTGAATAACTTGACTTTGATCAATGAAAAAACTGAAACGAGGACTCCAACATCTCTTACCTTCTACTTTGTCCATTTCACTCGACTTTAAACAGTGTATTTCTCAACTCACTATACCTCCCATTTCCTACCCTCACCACTCTATTACATCAGAATTACATATTTACTTTAATCATGCTTACTTCACTCAATGCAATAATGTATTTTTTTCAACTAAAGAACTTCTCATATGAAAAGATTTCATTGTCACTGTTTCAACTCTTCCCCTCATCCAAAATTTTTCTCTTCTTTATTTTCTTTTAAATGTTACATTCAAAAAATATGAGCTCCCCATATACCCCCACCCCACCCACGCCACCCCTCCCACCTCAACAAACTCTTCCATCACTGTGGCACATCCACTGCTCCCGGCGAATACATTCTGGAGAACTGCTGCAGCACATGACAGTGGTCCACATTGTAGTCCACACTCTCCCCCAGTCCACCCAGTGGGCCATGATAGGACACACAATGTCCAGCATCCATCCCTGCAGCACCACCTAAGACAACTCCAAATCCTGAAAATGCCCCCACACCATATCTCTTCTTCCCTCTCCTGACCATCAGCAGCCACCGTGGCCACCCTCTCCACATCACTACTACAATTTCTTCCCTTACTAATCACAATATTTCCCCAGCAGAACTCCTCATCCAAAATTAATGCTCCATCCTCCAGGAGTAATACCAATCTTTTAAGGAGTTAGGCTTGTTCTGGCACTATGTACTTCTCTCCTCAGAAGAAAGAAAGAAAGAGATAAAGAGATAAATAAAAGAAAGAGAAGAAGAGAGACAGAGAAAAAGAAAGAAGAAAGAGGGAGAAAGAGAGACATAGACAAAAGAGAAAGAAGGGAGGAGAGAGAGAGGGAAAGAGGAAGAACAAATGAATAAATATTATGAATCATGAAAGAGACTATCTCAGTTATAAAATCAATGACTAAAACCTATGCATACAGAAGAAGGGTGATCTTTAGTATGTACATATTTTGAGTTGATGTGTGCTAAACACCAATGCTGGAGTGAACCATAACCTGTTCCTACTGTACACATGCAAGTTCCCACCTCCAATTCTTGCCCCAAGACCTCAAATGCTAATGCAGTATTTCTAGTTCATATCCCACCCTTAGAGGCTCAATATCACTGGCCTAGGAACATGTAAACTTAGTAGATATAACTAGAAGAACATATCTCTTTTTCATCTAATCTTCCATGGTATTTTGTCTTTATTTTATCTCAAATTAGAAGTATTAACTTATAATTCTCCCCTTACAGAAAATATCCCATAAGAACAAAGTACAAACAGCATAAGAAATTCTTTGAATCTCCTCAATATGTAATTTTCATATAGCTGAATGTTAAGATTTAATTGTTAAAAGACAAGGATTGGAAGCGGATTTGGCCCAACAGATAGGGTGTCCACCTACCACATGGGAGATGCAAGTTCAAACCCAGGGCCTCCTGACCTGTGTGATGACCTTGCCCACGTGCAGTGCTGATGTCAGCAAGGAGTGCCTGCCAAGCAGGGGTGTCCCCCTGCGTAGGGGAGTCCCATGCGCAAAAGAGTGCGCCCCGTAAGGTGAGCCGCCCAGCGCGAAAGAAAGTGCAGCCTGCCCAGGAATGGTGCCACATACATGGAGAGCTGACACAGCAAGATGACACAACTAAAGAGACACAGACTCCAGGTGTTGCAGACAAGAATACAAGAAGACTCAGAAGAATACACAGAGAATGGACACAGAGAGCAGACAACTGGGGTCGGGAAAGGGGAGAGAAATAAATTTGAAAAATAAATAAAATCTTTTTTAAAAAAGAGACAAGGATGTCCATTTTCACCATTTAACCATTTTCCTCTAACATTTAGAGGTACTAGTGAATGCATTTAGATAAGGAAAAGAAATGATATAAATGGAAATGTGGAAGCAAAACTATTATTAATATTACTTTATTATTTTGAAGGTAATTTTATATACTTAGAGAACCCAACAGAGGCAACAAAGAAGCAAACAAACAGGGAAACGGACTTTGGCCCAGTGGTTAGGGCGTCCGTCTACCATATGGGAGGTCCGCGGTTCAAACCCCGGGCCTCCTTGACCCGTGTGGAGCTGGCCATGCGCAGTGCTGATGCGCGCAAGGAGTGCCGTGCCACGCAAGGGTGTCCCCCGCGTGGGGGAGCCCCACGCGCAAGGAGTGCGCCCGTGAGGAAAGCCGCCCAGCGTGAAAAGAAAGAGCAGCCTGCCCAGGAATGGCGCCGCCCACACTTCCCGTGCCACTGACGACAACAGAAGCGGACAAAGAAACAAGACGCAGCAAAAAGACACAGAAAACAGACAACCAGGGGAGGGGGGGGAAATTAAATAAATAAATAAATCTTTAAAAAAAAAAAAAAAAAAAAAAAAAAGAAGCAAACAAACAGAAAGATAGAACAAGCTTAATAAAAGTTAATTTGAAAAGTCAAAAGACTTCTTATTAAAAAAAGCAAAGCAGTTGGAAATGATGGAGAAAGGATTTAGTTTATAACAGCAACAAAATTATAAAATGCCTCTTTATAAATTCAATAAAGATATGTAATTACTCGGTGAAGAATTTTATAATTTTACTGAAAAATATTAAAAATATTTAAATAAGTAGAAATGTTTCTCATCTTAGAAAATAAGGCTAAATTATAAAGATGTTAATTTCTCTAAATTAATCTATACATGTTATTAAAAAGGCAATAAAACAGTAACATAGCAAACTTATCTTGGTACTAGTTTAGCTAATTCTAAAATAGGTTTAAAGAAGAATATATAGACTTACCAGAGATATATTGAGGGAAAAGATGTAATAAGCTATAAAAGTTTAAAATGGTTAGTATTGACTAGATCAATGAAACATAGTGGACACCAATAATAGATCTCAATAAATATGACAGTTTATGATAAAAGTGATATTCATATCGTTGAAAAAATACATATGAGGTTGCATATGCATATCTTTATTACTCTAAATTTTATGTGGATTAAACATTTAAAAATAATAATAAAATCACAACCACAAATTTACGTCTTAAAATATGGGAAGCTTTCTTTTTTACAATTTCAAAAATGTGCAATCCTTTATAAGAATTATATACAATCCAGAAGCTATTAAAAAGTAAGATTTACAGTTTGGATACTTAATTTGCAAAAAATTGCCCTGTGGAAAACACATAAATATAATAAAAACAGAGAGTGTGCTAGGTAAAATAGTTGTTAAACTAAAACCTCCTTTACACCAATAAAAGATCTCCATACCCATAAAATCATAAGGAAAGCAATTGGCAAAAGGCAAGGGGTAGTTCAGAGAATTGGAAGTACAAATTGTTTAAAAGGATGTTCAAATCCATACTTAATAATTGAAAGCTATTTTTAAATTGCAAAGAGATACACATTTCCTTACCTCAGATTGATGATGATCAAAAAGTCTGGTCACAAAGTGTCGTCAAGGACGTAGAAACAAGCCCTGGTGAACATTCCTGACAAGACTGCTAACTGGTACTGTTTCAATTGAGGATATAAAAACAAGGTGCAAAACACTGGTAATAATTTTCAGGGAATAAAGATGCATATATAGCACATATACTTGTATACATAAAATATCTTTCCAAGATGTAAAAGAAACAGGCAACTGAATTTGTTGGGGAAATGAAAATTGTGTAAGTGTAGGATATAGATAGGAATGAGACTTTTTTTTATTGTATTTAATCTTTAGTATTGGTTAAATATTTTACCAAAATTTTAAATTTTAAATAAATAATTGCTGAAATAATGAATACAAATTTATTTCTAGACTTGCAGGTTTAACCAGTAGTCACCAGGCTATGGGGGGTATACGGGGACCTCATATTTTTTGAATGTAATACCAAAAAAATAAAGAAATTTTTAAAAAAAGGCTATGAGGAAACCAAGACAAGACCAAAATAATGTAATGTCTAGAACCTCATGGATCTTATTTTAATTTTCTCAAATATCAAATTAGAATTACTAGATTCAGAGAAGGTAAGCACATTCAAAGATGAGCAAACATTGCCTTCTAGCTAAAAATTAAAGATTTTTAAAGATTTTCTAAAAGCCTGTGCATAGATATGATAGGCTCAGACGACACGTTCTTTCCCTGCCATCCTCTTAGAGAATGATGAAAAAATACTTTGTAAAATCAAATCTGTGTACTCTTAGTAGTTGTGGGGTTTTTTTTCCATATAAAGGAAATGTTATAAATAAAATAGATGGGGGAGTAAATGTAGCTCAGTGGTTGAGAGCAGGCTTCCCACAGATGACACCCCCATTTCATTTCCCAGCCCTGGTACCTCAAAATAAATTAATTAATTAAATTAAAAACAATAATTTTAAAAATAGGTAAAGATAAAAGTCTCTCAGACCATTCTGATTTAATATAGCTAGGAGAAATCTTCACACTTGAAGCTTAGAAAAAATATGACCAAACAAAATTATGTTTAAGTTGAAATTGAGCTCTACTAAAAAGCTGGACTTTCCTTTTGATCACAGGGCATTTTTATTTTCTCTTCATGGCCTAATGAAATCTAGTCTGTTGCTAAAGTGTTTTTCCTGTAATCATTCAAATACACTACTTTATAATGACTACAAATGGACCTTAAAGAAAATATATCCAAACATTTTCTGACTTCTAAATATAGATACTTATGTGAAGACCCAAGTGTCATGTATCTCAAAGCTAAACGAGTGTTATGTGATTTATAAGGATACATGCTCTCTCCTGATTACTCCTTATTTCAGCCTCTACTTGACCTTTATAATCCATAATTAAAAATGGAATTTAGAGAAATCATTTACTCTTAGAACTGAATGGGACTGTATGTGGTCTAAAACATCAGTAACCTAGGCCTCTTATTTTATAGAGGAGGAATTTGGGACACAGAGAGTTAAAATTATTGACGGACTTTGGCCCAGTGGTTAGGGTGTCTGTCTATCATACGGTAGGTCCGCAGTTCAAACCCCGGGCCTCCTTGACCCGTGTGGAGCTGGCCATGCGCCGTGCTGATGCACGCAAGGAGTGCCGTGCCACGCAGGGGTGTCCCCCGCGTGCGGGAGCCCCAAGCGCAAGGAGTGCGCCCGCGAGGAAAGCCGCCCAGCGTGAAAAGAAAGAGCAGCCTGCCCAGGAATGGCGCCGCCCACACTTCCCGTGCCGCTGACGACAACAGAAGTGGACAAAGAAACAAGACGCAGCAAATAGACACCAAGAACAGACAACCAGGGGAGGGGGGGGAAATTAAATAAATAAATAAATAAATAAATCTTTAAAAAAAAAAATTATTGATTAAGGTCTCCCAACTAGCGATTGAAAGACATGGGTCTCATACCTATTGTAATGATATAGATCACTAGTTGAAATCACTAGTGATTTACAATCATTTCAAACTAGTGATCTATGTAATTTCCAATGGGTGGGAAAGAAGTGGGAAGACAGTCAAGGTTGAGTTAGGTTGGTGAAGAAAGGGAGGAAAAACATTCCTGGCAAAAACAAGGACATTTGCAAAAGCCCGAAGGCAGGAAGGTGTTTGTTCACCAGACTGAGCGGAAGTCCCAGCATAAGAAGTGTGTGGGAGGAGGATGAAAATGGAGCTGGATGTGAACCTGGACATTGTAGGCAATGCAGGAATCTGGAATTTTATCTTGGAAGCAACGTTAGCCCACCATAGGAAAATGCTGGATAAGATTTGCTTTGTTAAAGATTCCCTGGGCTTCTGGATAGAGGGTGGATTCGAAGTGAGTAAGACTGGATGATGGCTTATGACTGGAGAGATAGCTCTGACAGGCTCTGACTTTCTGGCTCCCTAAGTAAAATGGGGCAATGCGGTATACTGAATTCAGTACTACTCGTCCCTTGGAAGCTGGGGGTCTTGGCGTCCAACAGTGTTCCTTTTCCTTGCAGCCCCTTGGTGACAGCAGGCAGGATGGGTCAAGTAGTGAGCAGAAGAGCATGAGCCCAAAGGGTTTTAATAGAGAAAGGGGTGGAAGAACATTTTAGTGACTCTCAGAATTTTGGGTGTCAATTTACATGGTGGAGTGAGGGCCATTTGAAGTCCCCTAAAATGACACCCAGAAAGGGACTAAGCCTCAGTTATATGACTCCCGGGAGGAGAGATGGGTAGAGAAGGATTCTTAACCAGTTGCAGAAATTTCCTCTTTCCTTTCCTCTTTTATGAGGAATACAACAGAGAATGTCTTCAGACACATCTTCACCCATCTTGCCACTCTTCGCCATAGAATGGATGGAGCTCGTTCATGTGCTTCTGGGGAACCCCAGGGCGATTAGGCCCTGGGTGTGGTGTTAAAATTGTCTGGGCCAGTGGTGATGATTCTTGTTCTCCTACTCCTTATTATTCATCAAACAATTATATTTTAAAAAACTCTTTTAAATGATGGGAATGATTGCTTCTTCTTGTACTTCAAGTAAATGTTCACCACTCTTACAAACGTAAACTTCCACTACTCAGCATTTGCATATCAGTATATGTATGAGAGCCTATGCTTGTGTATAGAAGGGAGGGCTAAAATGCTATTTGTAATCTTAGTTTTTTATCATATTCTTTCTCTAGTATTTTTTATCATGTTCTCTAATCATATTTATGCCACTAATTCACTGATTTTTGTCATCAAAAATATTTTGACTTATCCCAAACCTTAAAATAAAATGATTCTCTCCTGCCTTTGAGGTTTTTACTGTGCTATTGTTCAACTATAATATATAATTATGCCATGTCATGGTATGCCATATCATGTTAGACTCTATGGTACCAATCTGGGCCTTGGCTGATGAGTTGAATTATTTCCCTTGTTCAATTAGTTTGAAATGTTCTAATCCAAGATTAGTTAATTAATCCTTGCAGACCTTCATTCCAATCATAATTTCACTCTAGGAATCAAGATATCACATAGTCATAAGCAGACCACTAGAACATGTGAAATGTACACAATTAAATTCTCATTCATGAACTAATTTTTAGTAAGTCCAAATTTTAAAAATTTATTTATGAATTTTGACATTCTAAATTAATACATTTGATAGTATTTTTATTATTAAATTCATTTTGCTATTAGGTAAAATTTGTCCCTACTCCTTAGCAAATTCTTTTTTAATTGATTATTATTATTTTTATATTTATCATTGACCTTTAAAAGAATTGTAGTCCATGATGATCAGAAAAGGCTGTATAAGACATACTAAAAATGAGCAAGTGATTTGGATTTACTTAAATAATTCAAACGACTTCATGCACTTAACTTTAATCACTTTTTAATAATTTTCATGATAAGAAAATCTGTCATTTACTGTACCTTGCACAATAAGGGCAATTTTAAGCTTGTTTGAACAATTAGTATACCATATTTCTACTTGTCTTGAATTTCATTTAGCTTGCCTTGAAATGTGTCTTTAAATATCATTTTTTCTTCTCATAATTTTCCCTACTAGGTTTAAAAATGCCTCAATAAAAAAAAATCCTTTGAACTCCCTAGAACAATGAATAGGAAAAATTTTCTCCCACTGACTTATCATTTTTAAAGTCTGCTGTTAGTTCAGTGTAACGTGCTTCCTATGTCCTGAGGGAAAAGTACAATTTCAGGGAAGGCAACGGTATGGTACCAGCATCACACAAATTGCCCCCCTTCAAGTTCTAATTCAGCACGTAGAGTTTTACTTTATTTATTCCTCATTTTTTTAGCATCTTCAAGGGCTTAGCAGAGTGCAAGGCACATTAAATATTTTACTATTACCCTCCGCAAAACAACTCTTAGACTTTAAGAACTTTTATACCATTTTACTGATGAAATCGCGATCACCTTGTTAACAAAGGGTAGAGTCAGAATTTGAACGCAATTCTGTCTTATTCTACAAAGCCTTTTTTTTTTCTTTCCAATATATTAATGATAGAAAAAATTGCAATCCTGATTGAGTTGCATTACCAAAAACATGTAATATGAGGTATTGTCTTCTTTTTGGATCGAGTCATACTTATTTAGATTTCTTGTACACCCACACCTCTCATTAACACAAAGCAAGCTTACCCTTACACACCTACCACTCCAAAACAAGACCTAAGTCAGTGGCTTAACCAAAAAAAATTAAAAAAAAAAAACCCTCTGTCTTTACGAAACTGTAGTGAGATGAGCTATGCCCTGACCTCCTCAGTTCATTTAACAGATTCCAGTGCCCGCTATAAACAGAGAAGCTAAAGCATCATCGAGGCCGCTGTCCTTTGGAATTCTAGGTCGTTCCATTCTGCATACTTGCACATCATCTTAACAGCCACATTCTAACCAGGACCTCTGGCATACTGTATATTAATAGAATATTGATACAGCAAAAATACCGTTGTGGGATTCATCATTTGGTAAATCCTCCACCGTCTGCAGTTTTACAGAGTCATTTAATTAGCAATTTTACAACCTCCTATCCTCTCATTAAATTAATTAATAATTAAGTTCAAATATAGGCATCTTTAATGTCATAATTATATTTCAGTTTTATGGTCACTGGAGTTCAGCTCATTAGAGGAGGCGCTCATAAACCAGAGCCCTGTTTAGAGGCCGACACACATCTCCCGTCACCAGGCTGCTTCCAGTTGGTATTTTAATTTCCGCTTTTTCTTTAGTAGCCCTGCCATTTTGTAGAGATACATGCCAGTCTTTGTCCTCTGTGAGCATAAGACACCGACCAGAGTAACAACATCCACAAATGCAGTGCCAGAGTCTCATTGACTTTTACGATGTCTCTTTGGAATATTTTTGTAACGTTAGCACTCACTGAACTCTCTGATTGGATCAAGCTCTCCCACCTTTGCAGTTGGCATTAAGCACAAAGTAACCATGTCAGAGACCTGGGAGGGACGTTGTCTCATTCACTTGATGATTTACTAAGTCAGTAACGGCGTTTCACACAATATGGTACGTTGTGCATGACTTTAGATGGGGTGGATTTATTTCAGTCATTATCACTGATTAAACCAGCTTAGTTGAAGAGGCAAAACAAAACTTGCCTTTGAAATGGTTCTTATTTAATTTTGTTCGCCTTCACATAACCCAGGACAGTGCTAATTATCCCTTGATGGGGCTCATATTTCTAATGTAATTCATATGTAAATTCTAATGTAAGTCGTATGGGAATGTTTGTGTTCCTTGCCTGAGACGAGGCAAGGAACACAAACACAGAATTAAAACTGTTTGGAAATGAAAACTTTATGTTGCCTTTTTTGACCCGGCTTTGATTTGCTTTCCTTTGTTGTTCATATAACTGAGCTTAATCACTTTTGAAGGTTAAGATTTTTAAACTGTAGCTTAGGGGATAAAAACTATTTTTACACCTTTAAAGGATTTGGACATATTTTGAAGGTGCAAATTGCATTCTCACGTACTGACCAAAGTTTTATAAAGTTTTATTCATGTTCTCTCTGAAAGAAGATATTGATAAGAAACTTATGACTAAATCTCAATCTGTATAAACTACATTAAAGGCAAATATAATAACCATTGGGCCACATTTGCTAACAACAGGCTGTCATGAAGGTAAAAAAATGGAGCAAATCTCAAATCAAAGATCCTTTAGAAAAAAATAGTGGTGTGTTACATGAGTTTGAATAGTTTATACTATTGTAATTTTCTTCTTTTGAAGTTTCGTGAACTAATCCATGTTATGTTAAAAATACAGTATACTGTACCAGTTATATATGTAAAACATGCTAGATTGTTACATGATCAAGAGTAAATGGAAAACCATAGGGTGTTCTATCTAAAATCCATGGTAAACTAGAAGTCTAAGAGGTAACGAAAAGAGATATGAGCTGATAGACATTTCTTAAGGAACAGAGTGGCAAACAGAAGGTGGTAAATGATTGGGAATGGAAGTGTGGTTGACAGCATGCCTGGGGAGGATACTGCATCAACAGTTTCTTTACCTTTTCTTACAAGACTCTATAAGGCTAGCGAATTAAAAATACCATTTACAGGTTGCATTCTGGCTTTAGACTACCAGGTGTGTGTGTGTTTACCTTTCACTCAGCAATGAGATTGAAATATACTTTCCTGCCCAACAAATATTTCCATATTGTATTTGAGATAGAATTTACAAGCTTATGTCACCAATACAAATAAAGGAAAATATATATATATATAAATATATCTGAGATGAAGGACCTGAGATCCACAGGAAAAATTCCAATCCCAAATAGATCTACCCTCCACTTCAACCATGCCATTCACAATGCTTTTTATTTAAGTCAAAAAGTTAGCACCTCTTTCTTTGCCATCTCTCTGAATAACCATATACCAGGCATTGCTTTGTAGGTAATTTCACAAGAGCTGGAAGAAGCTGTGATGTTTCCATCAAGAATTGCAAAATGTAAAATGGACATAGACAACTAATGACTTGTTTGCATTTTGATATACCATCCTATTTGCACTGCAGTCAGAAAGACCTTTTAAGTCATAACATCCTCACATAGACTGACTTTGTAATATCTAGGACATAATTATACTTGCATTAAATATGCACACATACGTACACACACATCATGCCAACATTTAGAGCTGTCCGAAACTATTTTCAATAATTGATTTGCCGTTTAATTGAACAGCATGACTGACTAACATAGCTCATTACTTTACTCATTAGTTAATTATCGAAGAAAGTAGGACAAGTCAATAAAATGGAAGGCTGTAAATTCCAATACTAATTAGCACCATTTCCTTAGAGACATATTTAAAGGCAGATTGGCTACCTGAACATCCTAGGACCTTGGAGATGAAGGAGAAGGGTAGATATACCATAAATCTGGATTACTGGAGAGGAAGACTGGTAGATAGTAACTAGACATGTAGACTTGTAGCTAGCTACAGCTAGCCCTATTATTTGAACTGAAATACTGGAACATGTGACTGGTTAGGAAATTATCCTTAAAAAAAAAGAGGGTCGTTCATTTGTATCCTCTGACGACAACCTGCAAATCAAACTTCATTACTTTTAGTTTTAAAATCACATTTCCCACTTTGGTTTGTACATCCAGTGTATGGACATTACATTCACACGTACATTTATTTTTTTATGTATTCTATCTTAAGTATGACTCCATTTGAGGAAGAAGTGTTTTTCCAAGTTATTTATACGAAATACTTTTTTATACTTTTTTATTTATATGAAAAAGGTAGCCTTTCATGTTTATTCAATTTTGTGAACAAGAGCAGCTACTATATATTCATTATCCATTAAGTTGCAGACACACACACATGCATGCACACAGAAAAACATGTACCCTTTAACACTTTATCTAACTTTCTCATTACTTGGTACTGGACCCGAAGTCCTCTTATGTCAGTGCTAGTTGTATGTCTTTAGAAAAATTTTCCACCTAATGGGACTCAATATTTTCTCATCCAATCAATGGAGATAATAATACCTACCTATCAGAGTTGTTGAAAAGCTCAAGAGAAATAATGTATGATTTGTCCTAGCACAGTGTTTGTCAGTGACTAACATGGTTCTCCTCTCACTCTGTCCTCGATAAAATTCCTGCTTATTTATGAAGCTGTCAGATTGTCCAGGAGAACAATAGTTGACTCAGATACATAGAAAACCATTGGCATAGCAAGGGATTCTGGTGATGGAAATATGTTAATTATGATTGTTTCTGAGGTGTGTTGATGATATGGTATGAATTGTACACTAGGCAAGCCCTGTGAGGGAATGTTATTCTCTGCCTGGCCTTTGTGGACTTGATCTTTGGCACAGTATTTCCAGTAAGAGATGGCCAATTACTCTGGCACTGGCCTTGATCATGCTTGCCTTCAAAGGTTGCTCGATTTGGTTCTGCTGCAGAGGTACCAGACTTAAAGGGATGCACACTTTCATACTTAAATGAAGCTTTAAAGGAAGAGACCTCTGCCCTTGTGCAGTATGAGATTTTGTCCCTTATTATGTTCAAATATACATGCTCAGAGTAGATACAGCTGTTATTGAGCCTTTTTATAAATAATGAATTTCAATAAAGACAATCACGGATGCAGTTGTTAAAGGCAAAGCTATGATCAAAATTTACCTTTCCCAATTTCCATTGCTTTCTTCATAATCATAGATGTTACTGTTAGAATATTGCATCTAAAAGGACATCCAAGATTGTTCAGTCCACCTTCCAGAAGAGGAAATGCAGACCCTAAGAGGGTAAGAAAATTTTGCAAAACCGGTATGACTAGATGCTTGCATAGCTTGGTCTAGATTCTGGTTCTCTTTATTTCATATTCTAATGTTCCTTTCCTAGTCCACTTGCTCCTCTTCTAGGGATTTGTCTTAATCATAATCCTGTTGATGTTCTCTGTTCTCTGTTTCATCCTCTTTCACAAAAAATCATGGACTCTGTGTCTTTGCAGAATATGCTTGATCCAAGCATATGGAGGAAAAAAGTCTGGTTCTTAAGTAGGTTTCCTAGAACTTGAATCTGTGGGTTTATAACAGTTTACTTTGAGGTGAATATTTTTCATTAGGCTTTCTAGTGTGTATAAGGATACATAATGGGTTAGAAGAAAGGAAGGAAAACTCTAAAGCTGTATTTCCACTTGTAAAATTGTATATGCCTAATGAAGAGGACTTGGCCCAGTGGTTAGGGTGTCCATCTACCACATGGGAGGTCCAGGGTTCAAACCCCGGGCCTCCTTGACCCGTGTGGAGCTGGCCCACGTGCAGTGCTGATGGGCGCAGGGGTGCCCCCCACGTAGGGGAGCCCCCCCTGCAAGGAGTGCACCCTGTAAGGAGAGCCGCCCAGAGCAAAAGAAAGTGCAGCCTGCGCAGGAATGGTGCCACCCATACGGAGAGCTGACACAACAAGATGACACAACAAAAAGAGACACAGATTCCCGTGCCACTGACAACAACAGAAGCAGACAAAGAAGAATACGCAGCAAATGAACATGGAGAACAGACAAATGGGCGGGGAGGGGAGAAAAATAAATAAATAAAAATAAATCTTTAAAAATAAACAACACGTATATATGCCTCCATGGACTACCTATGGCCTTTCTTGAAGTTCTCTCATTATTAGGTTTCCAGCCTTTTTCTCCATCTTATTCTTTCAGCCTCTCTGCTCTGGCCATATTATGTTCTTCATAGTAACCAAGAATCACATGGGCTCACCCTTCTCAGCAACTTTGTTCATTGTAGATGTTCACCTGCAATGCACTCTCCTTCCTTCTCTAATGCTCAGTGTCCCATTCTACCTGATGAGCAGCGCCTCCACAGGGAAACCACTCATGACTCTCCAAGTAGAATCAATTGATCAATTCTTGATCTCACAAAACATTTTATTAATGCTGAAGTCCACATCCCAGGGTATTATAGTTGGCTTACTCTTCTAATGAGGTGCCTGTAGCGTCTTCTTTGTTTACACAAATACCTAGCATGGGATCTGGCACAAAATTCGATGCTTGACTAACAAATATTAATTGAATGAAGAAATGATTGAAAAATGAATGAGTGAAATAGAATTGAATGGGTATTTTGAAACTTTTTTAAAAATTACATGATTTTTAAAAATTACAATAGTAATTCTCTATCATGACGTAGGTATTTAGTCATATTTAGACATTTTTTTTCAAAATGATGTCTTTATATTTTGAAGTATATTTCTTTAGTATGTGTCTTAAAAATACCTTGCTTCTAATTTCTTAAGATTTATTATTGGAAGACAAATCAGTCAACAGCAATTTAAATTTTGTAGTAAACCCAAAGTCAAAGATGAAGGAAAATCACAACTTATTTTTAGTTTGATGACTTATAGTTATATTTAGTATCAATTTCAAACCACAAGCAATGTTTTGTTTTTTTTTTAAAGCATGTTTTATAAGTACAGTATTAAGTAAAATCGTTCTAAGGATTATGTGGGAAGTTTTTCTCAGCATTTTTGAGAATCAGGCCTTAGGAGGTAATAAATGAAGGCTGAAATTTAAAGGGGAAAATGTGGTGGGGTAGTTTAATGAAAAGCTCCTGGTTAAAAATAATGAAAGTTCTCTAATGATTTTAGTAAAAGCATTTAAAAATAATTACACACCCTGGTATGAACTACATTTCAGAGGGAAGTGGTTAAATAGTCTATTCAAAATAAAATCGACCTAAGAGAAACTCAAAACATTGACATTTCTGCTATTTAAATGTTCCTCTCAAGTCAGGAATAGAATCATAAATTGCCTTAGTATATAGAAAGCAGCCACCACTTGAAGGGGCAATGTACTCAAAAATTTAAATTGTTAGCCCAGGTGAATTGTACTGTAAAATCTTCCCAGATTCCCTGAGAGAAAAATTAGAAGAAAAGTGTCAAAATGTTCTATGTCTACTGGAAATCTCTTTACATGAAGGAACACATGTAATGGCACAGTTCACAAGGAGCTAAAACACAGAAAATTAATATGATAAATATGTTGACAGACATACAAATCCAAAATTTAAGGCTTTTTACCAAAATTATTTCATAAGCTTCTTAAAGCAGATGATTTAAAATTTAAAAATAAATTAACCAGGGAGTGGGTGTAGCTCAGTGGTTTGAGTGCTGGCTTCCCACACACAAGGTCCCAGGTTCAATCTCTGGTACCTCCGAAAAAAAAAAAATTAACCAACTGATACCATTAAATCATTATTTGTCTGTTGCCTGATTAGTTTCACTGAAATAGCTAAGCTGAAACCATTTAACAATTAAATTATGGATTTAATAGTACCAAATCAGAAAATTTATAAAGAGAGTAACATGTAAAAGCATATGTTAAAAAGGATCCTTTATTTGAATATGTAGATATTTGTTTTATCTGGAAATATTTCTAGAGGAGGATTGAAAATCATCATAAAGATCAAAGTGAGGACTGCGTAAAACTTTTTAAAATAGTTTCCTAAAATTATTATATAATATGCCACTTGTTTAGTTTTTCTATTTGTATAAATTTGATTTTGTGAGTCTTACTTAATCTTATTTAAGAAAATGAAAAATTGTTTTGTTTCTATAGTATCTGTCCTTTACTACAAATCCTAGTTATTATTATTTTGCATTATTTTTATTAAAAAATATGTAAGTCTCAATGAGCATACATGATATTATTTGAAACATATTTTCAGATCCTTACATGTAATGGAAAATTCTTAGTAAATCTAAAAGCTTTATAATATTTCCTTTCTCCTCCTAGATTTTTTCTCAACTTGACTGACCTCTCTTTGTCCCTTTTTTAGGGAAAGATCAAAGAAAGGTAAGTTGAAGGATTTAAATAAGATAGATTTATGAGGACAATAGGAATTAGTTTTGCTTTCTCGTTTGATTAATGTTTTCAGTACAAACATTTCACTCTGATTTTATAGTGAAATAACTTGTTGATTCATTCAAGTTATCTAATTACTTTGCTTTCACAAAGCAGCATTTGATAGAATTACCGTCTTCTTAAGGCATCCTTAATTCAACTGGTAGTTATTAAATCCAATTGTACCAGGAGCTGAAAATACAGAGATAAAAAAGAACATGGTCCCTGGCCTAAAAAAACTTAGAATATCATAGATTCATAAATAGTTAATTTGATTGACATTATCAATAATAGCAAAATCATTTCTATAGAGCAGCTAATGTTTTCAGAAGGTGACCCAAATCTAGAATTATCACATTTGGCATTAGATTCACAGAAAAAGTTAGGGTGGAAAGTTAAAATAAATACCAGCTCTGCCAAGCAGTAGCTCTTTAATCTTGGGCAAGTTCACCTAACCTTGTGGTACACTCATTTCCTCACCTGAAAAATCGCGGTACTAATTCCTGTTCTTACTTTGTTCAATTTTCGTGCAAGATTAAATTAGAAAACAGATGTGAAAACACTTTGCGAATTGAAAGGTACTGTGCAAACGTAAGATCTATTGTTATTATATATACTTGTGCACCAATTACTCAGCATCATTATGATTGGTAATCATCATTAAGAGGCATCGTTAGAAATAGAGGGATGCCTGCATGTTTCTACGCAGCCTTTGACTTTGTGTACACAGTACACTCACACACTTGGGTACATTAGTGTGTGCATTTATTTTATTTTCTAATCAAAATGTGCATGTCTTTTCTCCGAATAAATGCTATTAATCACCTGGCTTTCATTCTCCACAACCTTTCTACCCGTATAGGAGCTACACTGTAGTCGTGTAAAATACACCAGCTGGAATTGTTCTGGTCAACTTTTAGTGGTCCTTTTTCAGAAACTGGGCCCTGAGGCCTCAGCAGCCTTTAATCAGCTGTAACTGGAGTGACGCTGTCAGCCCCTGCTTGTATTGTCAGGTTTAGTACCAGTTAGAGCATCCCTGATAAATGTACAGTACAGATTTAACAGTCAACCTGTGAGAAAGAAAAGCAAAATATCTCTCAGATACTAGAAGACACTTTCTTTGGTCATGTCATGAACAAACCATGAGTTAGAAGCCCTGGTGTTAACAACATAGCAGTTGATGATATGTGAAGCGATACATTGGAAAATGCAGTGATCTTGATACATCTAAGGGTTATACAAAATGTGTACATATACAAGAAAATGGAAAAAGAAGAAAAGAAAGAAGAATGGTTGGGATGGGTGAAACTGATGAAGAGAAAAGATAAAACAGCAGAGAAAAAAAATGGTGCCTCTAATTTTCTTCTTGATTTTGGAGGAAAAATTTCCCAGGGAATGTTCATTAACAACTCAAAAAAGGTGAAGGTGAGTGATTTGGGTAAAGAGAATCTATATTGTAATTGAAAAGTACTGGAATTTGAAGAATTGCACTTTAGCTACCACTTCATTACCCATTGTGTATGTAAAATCGAGATGACTAGAAGATATTTCAAACCTCAGTTTTCTCATCTATAAAATGAGGATAAAAATGGACATGAAATAATACATTGTTTCTAAATCTGCAGTAGAAAATTGCTTTTTAAAAAATAATTTGGTACTAAGAGAGAGAATGTGGGTTGAAAAGAGGGAGTTGATGCTAAATGTATGCAGAATGTTTAATAAGGTGAATTGTAAATGTGGGGAAATGGATTTAATGGTAACACATTATGGTGAGTATAATAGTGTAGTCTAGGGAAGTTAATGTCAATTGAAAGAAAGCTAGAGGATAATCTAGTGTCTGTATAACAGCAATTTCAGCAGCAATTGATGATTGTGGTTAATAGTACAAACACAAAAATGTTCCTGTATCACAAGATGTTAAGTATATGGAGATACACGGAAAAATACAACTAATGGTACGTATAAACTAGAGTTAACAGTAATATTGTAATATTTTTGCTGCAATGGCAAAGAAAGTACTCATCAATGCTAAGGGTCAGTAATGGGGATGTATAAGGAGGTATGGGATTTCTCCTTTTGGAGTGAAAAAAGCTTTCTGAAGTGGACTGAGCTTACGACAGCACATCTCTGTGATGAAAATGAAAGCCACTGAAAGTACACTTTGGATGGGTTATACAAGGCAGAGGACCAAATAACACAGTGAACCCCATGGTGAATGGTGCACTGTGGCTAACAGTACAGATATGAGAATGTTCTCTCATGAACTATAATACATTTACAATACTAATACATTGTGTCAATTACAGGATGGTTTTGGGGCATAATACAACAAATATAAACGATGGACTACAGATAGCAGTGCCATTATGATGATGCTCTTTTATCATTTGTAACAAAGGCGTGTCACAACACTGTAAGGTGTTGGTGGGGGGTGATGCATGGGAATCCTGTAGGGAAGGCAGGATCGTTTGGTAAACTCACAACTTCTCAAATTAAAGAAGGGAATTCTGTATGTGAGGGGAGTTTAGTGGGAACTTTGTACTTTCTGCGTGATTTTTTGCACCTAAAACTTTTCTTAAAAAAAAATGAAAGGAAAAAGAAAACCTCTCGGTGGCACAGGCTCCCGGCTTACTGCAGCTCTGCACAGTCCACCCCTGCAGGAGAGTGTCCTGGGACAAACGTCCCAGCCCCAGCGCCACCAGGAAACTCCCAGCAAGCCTCTCTACCCCCGGCAGCTTCCTTTTCTTAACTCAAACGCAGGTGATGCTCCTCGTCCCCCAGGAGCCAGCACTAGGGAGCCACTGGCTGCATCTGGCTTTCCGGCGGCACCACGAGGAGACTGGTGGGAATGCTGCTCCAGGCAGAGGTGAAATGGTAGCCCCGGCACCCAGGAAGGCAGCAGGTTAGGCTTGTCTTCTCTTGGAGGACCTCACACTGGCTGGACAGACAGACTCTCCTGAACCCAGGGACAGAACCCGGTGGCCAACCGAAGCAGCCACGAGAATCCTTTAGGTTTGGAGGCACCTGACAACCTTAAGCTACCACTGTGATCAAAGTTACCTTCTTCCTTCCCAGGGTGAAGGCCCTTGAATAACAGGGGCCACAGCAGGGAATTCCTGGATTTCTTACTTGGTGCCAAGAGGCTGCAGTCAGGTTGCTTGTTGGACTCTGTCCTTCTATGGCTATCTGTCCTGTCTCAGCTGTTAACCAGTGTTTCCCAAGCTTATATGCCAGGGAACACTTCTAGCTGTTGGCAGGGTTCCCTGAAGGAGTGTACGTTGTTGGAAAGGGATGGACTTCAGGCACAAAAGAAGTTTGGAAAATGTTGAGTTAAACAACATTTCTATATGCTAATGAATACTGTAAATCCTTAAAAGGAGAATAAAAATGTGCAATTGTTTCTTAAAAACTCTATATAGTAGGTGAATGAAAAGGAAAAAAGGTAAATAAGATACTCTCATGTGTCTAACTTGAATTATATAATTACAAATATTTTTTAAAAGCGCACCTAACTATACAAGGTATTTAGAATATCCTATTTCTAAATGTTTAATATAAAAAGAAATACTGAAAGTTAACAGAAATATCATGGTGGAGAAACAAGATGTAATGGAAGGAAATTGAGCTTAGACATAAGACTTTGATCATTTGGGTAAGAAACTTAATTCCACTTGCTAGTTACATGATTCAAGCACGATACATAACTATTTGAGGCATTGATTTTTTCCTATGTAAATTTCTGAGAATAAAATGGCTAAAAGGATCCATTCATTTAATAGACATGAACATCTCCAAGTATCAGGCAATATACAAGGCAAGAAACAAAAAGAGATGAAAAAAACCAATGCATGCTTTTAAGGACCTCACAGATAAGCAAAGGAGATAGACAAGCAAGCAAATTAACTACCATATATTCATATTAGTGCAGTAATGGAGGTTGGAACAAGTTACAGGAGTTACACTGAAGAGAACATGATCAAATCTCATGACAGATTCAAGAATGGTTTCACAGACACAGTGCTGGTTAATTTCAGTATTTGAGAATAGACATGAGCACATCATATAGACAAGGCAATGGGATGAGTAGTCAAAGAAGTGGCAAATTCTGGAATGTTGCGGAAAAGATATTGAAGCCAAGTAAATCACACTAAGGAACTGGGTATACATTCTCTAGACAAGTTATGGCAGATGTGTTTTATTTTTCAACTGTGAATTCCTATTGATTTCAAAAAAATATATATTGATATATACTAATTTTATGGTTTCCTTTTCCGTATTTCCTTGGAGGTAATGCTTTCTCTCTTCTTTTAGACATATTGAGAATATGTTGATGAAAATTAAAATGTTCACAGAGAGAATTTTTAAAGAAGAAAATGTCAATGTTGACCTTTTTTCTACTTCCAAAATAAAACTGGAAAAGAAAAGGGAACATATTTAACCACCATATTAAAGAAAAGAATAAAGGCAAAATGCTATCTTTCATTCCCTATACCAACTCCTGAGAAAATTTCATGAAGATCAATTTGGAGGAGGAGTTGGGATCCTAGAGAGAAGGATTCAGGAGCTTGGGAGAGGATGTGGAAAGATTGGGGATTCTGGGAAAAAGGGATAGAAGCACTGGAGCCAATAGCCTTGAAGGTCATCCCTTACCATTTGAACAAAATAATATGTTGCTTGTGTGAGGAAGCCACATCATCATCTATGACCATCTATATATCTGCAATTGATGTTCCAACAGAATAAATATCTCCCAATGTTCGGCATTTTCCAGAGCTCCCTTCTTACTGGATATTCCTACTCTCTCTTCCTCAAAAAGAACAAAATAAAGAACGCTGCACTTTCAAAGGCATATGTGTGGTGTGGAACAGAAATTTCAAGCACCAAAATTTGGGCAGGACTGGAGAGGAGTGAAACCTATTCATGTGGCCTGGAATGAAGAACTAGGAATGGTACAGAGTCCTACCTCCGGGCTCAGAAGGAAACATTTGTGCTCATCTGAAATCTGCAGGGGATTCAGGACGAGGAGTCTTGGTATATGGTTTTTTACTGCCTGGTTGAGGAGAGTTAACAGAGTTGTTAATAGGAACTGATAAGCCCAGATTTGTTCCTGAAATATCAATTTGTGGACTTTTGTAATCTAAGAATTACATATTACTTATTTGTAGGAGTAAACAAAAGGGAGACCGCTAGTGAGAAAAGTCATTGAATGGTGTGCTTCTGCTTTTAATTAGGAAGAAATTTGTTCTTGTGATGGCTGCCCAGCAATACAAGTGATGTGGGATTTTTCTTCTTATTTTATATTTAAGGAACTGAAGGCTGAGAGTGCTTCCATACCAAAATCATAGAGGCAGCGGTATCAGGGAAAGGACTCAATCTTGCAAACTCACACCAAATTTGCCAGGCCACAGGATGATATAAAATAAAAACAAACTTTTGCTTTCACTTTTGTCAATATTCAAATGATTTCAGGCTTATTTTAAAACTATTGTTTTAAGCATTTAAATGTCAGTATCTTTTAAAGCTGTAAAAATATTTTTTCTCCATTGGTGTCACTTCAACACCAAGCTTATTAAAAAAAAAATAAGCTTCTGTTCCTTTGTTTCCTATTTTTAAGAAATAAAATTCTTATGTTTTTTTTATATTTAAAAATACCAATTTTTAAAAAGATGGCCTACATATTTAACTCCCAAATTAAGTTTTTAAAAGACATGGTTTATGGCAAGGAATATTCATGCCTTTGTGCTTAAAGGAAGGAACTTGTAATGTTTCCCTATGGTTGTTTAAAAAATCCTATGTTCTATGGTGAGTGATGGATTAGGCCTCTTGAAAGCATAACGAGACACTGTGTTGTTCACAGAGAGTTGCTTGTCGATATCACATTTTGAAAATTCAGAAGAATTAAGCTTTGAGTAACAATCCTCCAACATTAGGGTGATGTACTAAACACATGAAGATAAGCATAGAGCATGATGTTTATTTGGGAGAATAAGGAAAATAACGGCACTGTAGTCTTCTCTATGCTATTGGTTGTTATAGGACTAGAATATACCTCTTGAGGTGAGACAGTCCCTTCCTATTAAACAAATGGATTTTTCAACTAAGGAAAAATCAACTTTGTTTTCAACAAAGAGCAACTTTGTCTGGGGGGGGGGTGAGGGTGAGGTATCAAGGATGTGGATAAGATTATCTTTTGTCCCTAAGTAAACTTTTCACTAAAATAAAACATATGTACAAAAATGCGTACAGCTCAGTGAATTTAAACCAAGTGAACAAGTCTATAACCTTAGATGAAGTCATTATCTCTCACTTCCAAACTATCCTTCTTTATTTGACTTCGTGATGCTGTCCAAGACTCTTCAACCTTTATTTCCCCTTTTCCAAAGAAAGTCTGGAAGGCAGGAGGAAGAATCAGGAGTATTCTTCCTTTGTGCTTGAGTGCAGTGGTCCTTCAACTTAGAGCAATGGTTGATTCCCGTTCACACTAACACAACCTGCCTCAGCATTCCCCCTTTGAGCTACCAGTACTTCTCCGGCTGTGACCCTCCTCCGAGCTTGAGCATTAGGTTTATGCGGGCCCCTCCTCTTCCAATCATCTAAATTCTAGTGATTCTAGTCAATCTTTTTGTTTCCTTATGGGCATCTCTCAATATTTTTATGTTTTACATTTTCAAAAAATAAAATCTGTAAGGATGAGCGAGAATAGTAACATGGAACACAAACATAAACAAATAATTTTAAATGAATGGAAAAATCACAAGGTGTAAATATGTATTAAAATCTATTCAGAAGGTTTATTTTTGTATTTGCATGGGTTAACAATTCTTGGATTGTGCAATAAAGTAAATATGTTGAAGGTAATAGGAGATACAAAGTGGAAAGAAGGTCAGATTGAATTCTATGGTGATGGATTGCTATTGGCGGTATCATTATTTTTAATATCTCTAGATAGATAAATAGATGGATATAGAGATATATCAATGTCTATTTCTAAATGGACAGCACTGTGAAACTAACAAAAACTTCACTTTTTTTTTTACTGTTTTCTACTTGGCTTCTTAACCTCTTGCCCTACATAGCTTAAAGATTGAGGAAATACTACTCTTTTCTGTACCTCTCTTCTATCAATGATCATGACCCCCCATGGCTCGATTACCTTGGTAGCCCTGAACTTTTAGCTACTGCCCTGGAGAACCCCAAATTCAGCTGGCTTTCTACAGTCACTCTCCATCTGACTTCTCAAGCTGTCCACTCCACAGATCCCATGCCAACAATTTTTTAAAAATATATTTTGAAAAAAGTAAGTGCCATGTGAATATGGGGCAACCTAAATGAGCTTCATTTTTCTCTTGGGTCTTATTCCCTCTAGTCCTAACTGCATTGGCGGCTGTTCAGTGGCTTCTAACAGATTATTTTTGTAGGCCATTTGACTTCACTAGTTCTTGGTGGGAGCAATAGTCTGTTCTAATATTTTCCACCATAGCCAGAAGCAGCATCTTCAAGGAGAAAAAAACATTTCACTACTGATTTTAGGTTTCCTTATCACATTACCAATGTATGATAGTGTTTAAGTATATGTGCCCCTAAGTTAGATATATTTGAGTCCAGATCTTGGTTCCATCACTTACTAAGTGATCTTGGGCTAATGTTCTTCACTTTTCTAAAATTGTTTTATTTTTCATTTTCCAAATGGAAATAGTAATGGTAACTCCTTATAGAATTATTATGATGCATGAGTGTAATAATGGGCATGTTATTAACTTTAAATTACTTCTTTAGCTTTCATTCTTCTGATTTTGAAATATATTAATCCCTGGTCAATGCCCAAATGAGCATAAACTTGTGCTTCTAGGATCTTGAGGTTCATGGATATATGAGTGCATTATATACATATATATATTTGAAATATTCATTCATAAAACAGTCATGTGGTTTCATTTGAACTGAAAGCTATTACACATGTCAAATCACAAGTAGAATAATAAAGTTTAAAAATCATGGATTTTCTGGTACACATTTTAAGAACTATAGATACAATATTTTATATCACATCATCATCAAAACATAGTTCTTTAAAGATCTTTCACAAATTATACTCAGAGGAGATTTTTAGGAAAAAGGACTGCTCCAAATGTTATCTGGAGGATTTTGCTCAAGCCTACCATTATTTGATATTTTCATTTGACCAGGAAAACAGGAAAATATTGATCAAAATGAAATTCAAAATGCCTTGAAGAAAAAACCAAAACTGGTAAAGAGATCAATGTACTACTTTTCTCTAATAGACTTTTTTGGGTTATAGAAAAATCTTGCAGAAGGTTGGAAGAGACCATCAAAATTACTAATGAGTTTGTAAAAGAACACAAGATTGTGAAAGTACACACAATTCTGAAGTGGTACATAAAATTAGTTCTTAATGATTAAAACTTTAACATGTAAAAGTACACATGATCCTGAAGTGGTACATAAAATTAATTGTTAATGATTACAAGTTTAACATGTAAAACTTAGTGTCTTCTTATTGTACCTAAGGAAGGAATAAGAGTTTTCTAAAATCATTGTGATACTTTGAGAATATTCTAGATAGATAATCTCTGAGGAAGCAAATATTATTTTTTCAAAGATATTTACTATGAAATATTGAAAACCAAAAATGTAAATGCCTTTAAATATCTTTACAACCATGCACAAGATGCTTATATTATAAGAACAGAAACAGAATATAATATTGTATCTAGTCCATAATCAAAATATGGAAAATTGTGTATTCAATTTGGCAAGGACTAGCAGAAGATTAAAAAGCATAATAGTAATTGTTGGTATGGAATCTGGGTATACTTTCATTTGTTTTGATTTCTGCTATTTTTATGCTGTTACTGTAGAATGATAGCTTGAAGTAATATAATCTTAGGGATAAATATTGATAGTGGGTAAAGAATGCAATCAAAGCTACTCTAGTAGAAATGTTTTTAGATTATAACTAATTACATTCTAATGCCACCATATCAGCTAGGACCAATGCTTTTCAAAGAAAAGAAATATTAAGTCAAGTACTCCAGGAAAGTAATTTTTATACTTAATGCTTTTATCTCTCAACCTAAATATCCACCTCTAATCAGTGGAACAAGATTAAGAATTTAAAATGATCCTAAAGAATCAACTATTAAAACCCTAGAACCAGGTGCAGGCTTTTTAAATATTCTATTAAATTCCCTTAGTAAGCAACTTGAAGATGATTTCACCTATCACAGAATTGGAAAAATATATACTGAATTTAAATGCTACAACAAAGAAAGGAATTGATAGTTTAATATAATAAAGCTGCTAACTCATTAGGGATTTCAAATCAGCTCCCCTGTGTCCAAAGTAATGCACTATTCATCGTTCACAATGCTACATAAAGCATGTGGAGTATTGTTTATTCTCATCCCAAAAAATGCCAGTTCAAATAGGATACTTCTGTATTAACTACCTGAAGAGAATCTAAATACAGAGCACACAATTATCATCCTCTCACTCCAGAAAAAATCCAGTTCATCAAGCTATACAGATTAGCCCTGCAGAGTTGAAGCAAAATAACCCAAAAGTCTACACTCATTATGCTTAACTTCAGGTCTGTAAAAAGTTTACTTAATAAAAATGTGTTGATATTATTTACTAACAAGAAATTAAGGTAATTTAAATGCAGAATTCCTTACTTGAAAAATGACTGGAGGCCTAGCTATAAATAAATAAAACAAGTGTTCAGAAACTTAAGGAATGAAAGGTTCCATAAGGACTGACAAATGTTTTAATAACGTGTGAATTTTTATGCCATTGGTGATATAACTGGAAATCAAAAAGTATATTAAATATGAACAACACATAGAAACATCATAGTTTATCATTTCAACTTTTTTATTTCAGCATATCCAAACATATGAAATTTGAGATTGAAAACATCTCATTCATTATTCAAATCTTATTTAAAACAACTGTGCACAAACCAAGAAAGAGGAATTTTTGCCTCTTTCTCATGTAGTGATAGAGAACAGAAGACTGAAACAGTTCATCATTTACATTGTTTTTCAGGAGCAATGGCGCTCAAAGGCAAACATCTCAAATTTTAAAAACAAACAGTCTTTTCATATTCTTTTTTTCTCCTCATTGTAAAAAAGTATTCTTTTGCTGGAGAATAACTCAAATTTCAGATTACCTTCAAGCCAAAACTGGTAGGAGAAATAAGGGCCATTGGGTAGCCTCCTTTCTTGAGAAAACAGGCACAAAACTCAGAAGTAAATTGGGATTGGTTGGCTCACTAACCAGCTGAAAATGAGATGTAGACACCATCTAAAAAGTAGTAGTCAACATGAAATTTTTAAAAAAAGCAACACAGGACAAAACAGATAAGAGAGAACATAAAGGAAAATACCATCAAAATCAGAGCACTGAAATACGTACTTCCAAAGATCAGACAATCGTTCAGAGTTCGGGGTCATAACCATTGCCAGTTCAGATCCCTGCCTCCAATGGAATCATTGTGCTATTGGAAAGGGAGTGCTAACCAGTAAGCTTAAAGAGATTGGGTAAACTGGTAGGAACAAGGAAATTCAGAATTCTTCACATCTAGTACCACACCATCTACAAGAGGCAGCCGCTGCCCTATCCAGAGCAGGATGCAGTTGTTGACATTCACAATGATCTTGATAGAAAAAAATTTAAATTGTGCTTGCTTGACTAAGGAAAATAAATCGCTGGATAGTTTATAGCAAAAACAATTAAAATGAATAACAGTTTATCATGAAAAGAAATTAAATCTTAAATAATCCCTGAAAATCTCTTCTCTAATGTGATCTCTTCTTAGACTTACACCCTCTCTAAGACAATCTGTCTTGGTTGGATCTTTGCTATTCCCTGCTCTTAGCACAGTGCTTTGCACATGGAAAAATGCTAGGGGTGGAGGGGACAAGATTAAAGAAACAGTAATTTTCAATAAATTCTTCAGTTAAAGCAGAAGCTCTATTGTTTTAATTTATTTGATTAATTGTTAAATATCATGCCTGTCTTACCCATTTGACTTTGCCTGAATTGTTATGAAATTAGAAATTCTTCTTCAAAGCAGAATTTTCCTATCATGGTTGGAAACAACTTTCTCCCTACACCTTAATTTTATGATTAGGGAAAAAGGCATGATAGAACATAAGGGTGATTATGTCTCAATTGAGATCAATGTAAATAAAGTTCAATGTCTATTAACTAAAACTCCAAGGAACTCTTCAATTTATTAGTATAATTTATATTACTCTCAAAGGGCATTTGCAAACCATTTTTTGGTTTTTATGTTCCATGGACTTGCTACTTAGATAGTTGTTATAAACTTTTTAGAGAAAGGTCAATACCAAAAATCAAATCTGGAAAAACAAACTATTTTAGTATCTTCAATGACAAAACAAACTCTGAGGCAGATGAAAATTATTTAATAAATTAACGGTTACTTCTCACAATAATATGTTTAAAACTTTTGTCAATGGGTATATGGATATCAAAGGGCTAGTACTTTGCCTTCCTAATATCAAAATATGTTTTAATTTTAAATTTCTAAAGTTTGACAAAATAAATTTGACTTTGTTTTTATTAATTTGCACCTTAATTTATGGAAATTTTCCAAATGTAGTTAATTTGGTTTTAAAGACATTAAAACGTTTTCTTTACTAACAGAAATTCAGTGATTTTTTGTCTTTAGGCAATAATAATCACTAGAAAGATAATCACTTTAAAAAGCAAACTCTCATAAAGGCCCTCACTTTTACATTATATCAATAAACTGAAAAAAAAATATTCCACAAGGCATTTTACACATGCAGATATTTATTTGATCAAATCTCAGATAAGACATACTTCTCTCATTGGTACCACTGGAAGTGGTGCCCATTTCCTCGCATTTTCTCAAAGCGACTATGAAAACGACAATTTTGGTGCACGTTCCATGAGCCAGTTAACTCTAAAGAGAAATGAACCGGGGGTGTGGAAGGAGAGGGAAGAGAGTTCCCTAGAAGGAGGAAGACGAAACTGGGCTACCAAGCTGGCAGACCTGCAGGCGCAGAGGGAGCATGTTTCACCCCTAATGAGCAGAATCAGGCAGCTCTCGTTCATGTCTTTTTTTTTCCTTTCCCCCTGACCACAAAAGGGAATAGAAGCCCCTGCTCAGGAGAGGGTTAGATTAGTCCTATGTGGTCAAAGCGAACAATGCTGACATGTTAGTTGATCAGAAAGATGTTTTCACACTGTTTCTCATAGACGGTCCCCCGGGGCAGCTTCCTTTCTCTCTCTCTGTCTCTCGCTCTTTTTTTTTTTCAGTTTCCAAGCATGGCATTCATGGTGATTTCTGCTTTCCACCCAGTTGACTACAAAGGGGCCAGCCCTCGCGGTCCCTCGTCGCCGAGCGCTGGAGAGGAAGTGACAGAAGGCTGGCCTTGTTTACCTTAGCGGCGTCCCGTGTAATCTGCTTAATCATGTGGCTAATGGGGGGGGGACGCCACGGGTCCCCCACACTGCGCGCCACAATGAGGACTCATTCATATTTAATACAATAGAGTGTTTAAGTCATGCCACGCTTTGTGGCGAAGATTGGCTTTCTTTGTGTGGCGTCTCCTGAGAGCTTCCCGAGCCTCCCTCCCCTGTTTAGACGGGCATATGTTCCAGCTCCTGTCTGCTGCAGCTGGACAAGGGGCGCGCAGGCTTCTTTCTTTTCCTTCTCTTCTCTCTCCCGCGCTCTCTTTTTTTTTTTTCCGAACCCATGAATTGATTTCTGCAGTGTGAAATGTGGGCAGAAACGGTCCCCACTGCCCTGTGGATGCATAGATTAGCCTTTTGCTATTCTAATATTTCCCAGCAAGACACCTGAAGAGGAAGCACAACTCATGTTCCTCGAGTTTGCCATTATGCCGACAACAATCTGTTGAGCACAAAAGAAAAATAAATAAAATAAAAGCTGGCGAAAGGTGGGCCTTGCTCTTGTAATATTACGCATGTGTGGTGTTCCTTAAGCAGGGCTCTGGAGAAAAGAATAAAAGGGGCCCTGGGGGTGGGGTTGAGTGGGGGTGGTAAATATTCTTACTCCGTAGAGAAATTTAAAACAGCTAAATTGAAAAGTGAGCTGCATTGAAACACTACCACTTGGCCCTTGGATTTAATTCTAGAGAAAAAAAATTTAAAAAAAAAGAGGCCCCATTAGATAATGGATGCACAGATTCTGTCACACACCAGTAGATAAACTGGTGTTTTTCTGAATAACAGAAATTAATGAGTTTTGATTTCTGAAATACAGATTTTAGTCTTCTAAATTTGTTGTTTTAATTTTTCAAATTTGGAGCAAATTAATAAACAACTGAACTACTTTTATCTATCACTCTCTGCTTGGATTTGTTTCAAACAGACACTTATTACCCAGTCACCTCAGTGAGAGGTTGAGTCAGTAAAATAAGGCATCACGCCTGTTTCTATGATTGGATAGGTTAATCTTTATTTGGATAATAAGGATTTAAAAGCAAAAGACGCATTTTAATTCTCTCAATTACCACAGTCATAGAGTTCCAAAATCTTTCATAAACTGTTCTGAATCTCCAACTTTCCGGCTACGAGATATTATATAGTAAAGTTTTTATAAGAAGGGCCATGATTGAAGAGACTTTCTGTTTAGAACAACACAAAAACATATTCTGAGCTAATGAGCTTGTTATTTTCAGCTTCAGTGGTTTAAATCCAACCAAATGAATGATGTAGTTTGATGAAATGATGATATATAATGTAATGATCATAACTATATACATACAAATAAGTTCCACTTTTGGATTAATGAAAGGCAGACAATTATTGATTACTGGACTATACAACAAAAAGAGATGCTGACATTTATTTTTTAAAACAATATAGCATTTCCCTGGTCTAGGATCATTTTGATATAATGCAGCCCAAAGCAAAGGATTAGACTGGGTGATTGATTTGATCCCTTTGTAGCTTCATTAGGTAACCGAGAGCCCTGACAAGTTAGCAAGGAAAGAAGGGAGAGGTCTTTCACATGGCTTTATGGGTGCCTGGATAGTTGGCAGTTAGCTCCCATCACATCGGTTCTTTTTTTTTTTAACTTGTCAGCATTGGGAAATAAATTGCTTAAGATGTAAAAGAGTGCATTTATACCAGTCACTAAGAGGATAACCACTGCAAACTAGCAAATGCTGCAAGAGGATTTAGCAGTTGCTTTGGCTGATGCTAAAAAACACATGTGAAAATTCCTTGTATTTTTTCCCATTTAAATAAGACCCTACTTCCTCTCCAGCCAGCAATTGATGTAAGTTGGATGCAAATGACAACTGCTTTTATTATTAATTAATGTTCATAGCCAAAACTGTGCTAACTGGTCAAAAAGAAAGAACTAGCTTTTACTCTGTGTTTCCTTATAATGTCATTTTATGTAAATAATCTGGAGAAAACAAATACCTCAAAAGAAAAGGGAAGAAGTTAAAGTAAGCATACTTCTAAATGTAATTTAAGAAGGAAGGAAGGAGTTTGGGATTAGGATTGACAAAAAAGATTTCTATGAATACAGGAAAAGGAAAGATGAAGAAAGGGAGAGAAAGAAACCATAGAAGAGAAGCCATGGATCTCTTAAATTTATTTATTAAAAAATGAGAAATCATCCTGAATCAAAACCTTAATTAAAGTTTACTCTTTACTCTTGCAAGCCTCTATCCCCACCCACCATCACCCCCACTTCTCCAACTGAGAGGTTTCATCTTTTTACCCTCTACTTCATTAGAGTCTTAACAATCCATTATCCATTTCCTAATCCTGCACTCCTCAAAGGATTCTGGTTATTAGAGTACTTGAAGGCCTGCTGTCATTGTGATGGAGGTGTGAATTGATCACTAAGATGACAACTGGTGACAAGTGTAGTTTATTAGCCTGCTACTTTGCCTCTTAATTGCAACTGATTAGCCCCCCTGTTAGAGATAGAAAATGAAAGAATTAACTGCTTTTGTTCATGTCATCTACTACATTGCCTTAATGCTTTGAATTTTTTTTAATGTGACTTTTTTTCCCTTTATCAAGAGACATAGACATTTCCCTAAGACCACATAAATAAGGATATTTAATGGACATATTTTCCAATATGAGAATGTTTATTAATCTTTATTTCCAGAAAATATATTTTTAAGTGTGAAATTATTTCACATGCCCCAAATTGTGTTATTAATTCAGAATGTTTATTTTTTACAGTCTTAGTTCATAAGAGGCAAGTGAAGTCTTGGGAAGGGTAATGATACCATTGGTACTTTGGTTGTTTTTTATTAAAAGAGAAGCAAAATAGTAGTTTTCATATTCCTTCATTTTCTCAAAAATATTTTCTTTATTTTAGAATTGAGCCACAGCATGTAAGAAGTTGTCTAGATTCTCCATCCCTTTGTTTTTATCTACAACTGCTCTGAGCTCAAATTAAAGAAATTAGAAAAAGATTGTGGCACCAGAGAATGGAAGAAACTGATCCAGTAGCCAAAGTAAGGAGAAATTTGTCCTGGTTATCCTCAGTGTACCCAATGGAGCCTTGACACAGCAGTAACTCTTTTTTTTTTTTTTTTTTTTTTTAATTTTTTTATTTTTTATTGACTTTGTAATAATATTACATTAAAAATATATATGTGAGGTCCCATTCAACCCCACCCCCCCAGCCCCCCTCTCCCCCCCCCCAATAACACTCGTTCCCATCATCATGACACATCCATTCGATTTGGTAAGTACATCTTTGGGCACCTCTGCACCTCATATACATTGGTTCACATCATGGCCCATACTCTCCTCTATTCCATCATGTAGGCCCTGTGAGGATTTACAATGTCCGGTGATTACCTCTGAAGCACCATCCAGGGCAGCTCCATGTCCCGAAGACGCCTCCACCTCTCATCTCTTCCTGCCTTTCCCCATACCCTTTGTCCATTATGTCCACTTTTCCCAATCCAATGCCACCTCTTCTATGTGGACACTGGATTGGTTGTGTCCATTGCACCTTTGTGTCAAGAGGAGGCTCAGATTCCACCTGGATGCTGGATGCAATCCTCCCATTTTCAGTTGTAATCACTCTAGGCTCCATGGTGTGGTGGTTGTCCTTCTTCACCTCCATCTTAGCTGAGTGTGGTAAGTCCAATAAATCAGATTGTAGGTGCTGGAGTCTGTTGAGGCTCAGGATCTGGCTATCACATTGTCAGTCCAGAGATTCAAATCCCCTAAATATATCTTAAACCCCAACATTAACTGCACCTCCAGCACATTAGCATGAAAGTCTTATGAAGGGAGATCCCATCTGAGTCCAGATTCATCACACATAAACACCATTTCCAAAGAGGGGCCATCTGCCCTGGTAGTTAACCCCATCGGCCATGACCATAACTCCCATGGGTCTCTTTAGCCCTCAAAGGAACTAATATCTGGGGGTTGTATCTGCTTTATCTGTCTCTCTGACTCTGCTCAGTTGTGCATGAGGGCAAACCTTCTGCCAGCCTCCAGACTCTTTTTTAGAAACTCGTAGCCATATAAACTCATTTCTCCTTTCCATTTCCCCCTTACTTTAGGTCAAACAGCATTTTAAAGTCATGGTATTTTATGTAGACATGGATATTCTGCTGATCCGCATTGAACCTTCCGTATAAGGTCATTTTCCAGTTGCATCATCAGTTGGTAGTTGATAGTGGTCCCTCGTTGCCAGGGAGGCTCATCCCCGGGTGTCATGTCCCACGCTGGGGGGAAGGCATTGCATTTACATGCTGAGTTTGGCTTCGAGACTGGCCACATTTGAGTAACATGAAGGCTGACAGAAGGAAATTCCCAGGCACAAAGTTGCTCTAGGCCTTGTTATTATTTTGGGTTTATCAGCTCACAAGCATAGTCATTAGTATCAGGGGCTCACTGTTGAACCCTCACTCCCTCCCGGTCCCCACCACTGTACCTGGGAGACTGTCGCTGCTCCCCTAGGGACCACGACAGAGCACCACTGGCCAGGAACCCAGTACCCCCCCTACTGTGGTTTTTAATTGTTGCCACTATGAGTATATCCAAACATTACCATGCACCCTGGACATATGTTCTGTACAGCTCCCTGTCAGTCATATATCACCTGTCATTGGTATCCCATACCAGTATCCCTCCATTGCCATTGTTGAAACACTCTGTGATCCAGAACTCCCCGAAATTTGAAGCCCAATATAATGTCATGGTCCCTTACTAGGGAATGGCATATAGCGATGAGTTTAAAGGATAGATAAAGAACTTGGATAAAGTTAGATAAAGAACTTAGATAAAGAATGTTGACTTGAAAAAATTCCACATCCTATTTTTTTCTTTTTTTTTTTTTCCCCCCCCCCCCCCCCTAATTATTCAGCTTTTCTTCACAGGAGTCCTAGACCACAGCAATGTATATATATAATATACAGCACTCCCACACATCCACCAGAAAACCTTTTCCCTTCCACAGTGATCCTCTTACGCCCTATTCATATCATATTTACTTAAAGTGATGTACAGAGTCTGAGACATTAGCTTTCTAACAAGGTGACATCTGTGTTTACATTATGGTGCATACTTTAGGATACACAGTTCTTTACATTTTTAGTTATCCTATGTTTTACATTATGGTTTACATTATCAGTCTGTCATCTCCTATATGTTATGGTGTAATATTACATGTTTTATATCCATCCTTGTGTACTCTCAAGAAACTCCTCTCTTACCCCCCATTTACTTTGGTTCCACACATTTAACGTCCATTTTCCCTTCCACCTTGGTGCCCTCAGTGATAGCCAACCTCCGTTTCCTGAGGAGCCACTTCCAGAGATAGATGGAATAGTGTTCAGGGCCTAACTTGCTCAACTGCCCCAATGCCCTGGGAGCCACCCTTTCTCTCGAGGGATACAGTTCCCTCTATTGGATGGCATTAGTCCTCCCCAGGATGTGGGTCCACCCCCACTCTCACTACTTGGGTTTCTACCCCATGGTGTCACCCACTCTGGCAGAATGAGCATTTAGACATTCCCCAGGAGCCCGTCCTGCATCAGACCCTCCCCTCCGAGCATTCTAAACAGGTAACCCTCTTTATTATATTTTGATATGATTTTCTCGGCATTTTACTCTCCACCAACACCTGACCCTCTCCTGGTTCGTATGCTACCCCTCCCTCCCCCCACTTTTGGGCAACGTTACCCACCTGTCCCTCCCCAGCCACCCTCAAACCCGCAAAGCCCCAAGCAAAGGCAACCCCTTGCCCCCCTTTTATCTCTTCTTTGTGTTCATACTTACCGCCATCTCGTCTTAAATTCCACCCCTGCAGACATCGGCTCATATCCTTCCTCCACCCTCCGATTTCCTGCAAGCCTATCGTTCAGTCTCTTGCTATCTAGGGCAGCTTGTTTATTTCATATCATTGAGGTCATGTAGTATTTGTCCTTCAATGTCTGGGTTGCTTCACTCAACATAAGGTTCTCAAGATTCATCCATGTTATCACATGTGTTTGTAGTGTGTTTGTTCTTACAGCCGAGTAGTATTCCATTGTGTGTATATACCACATTTTATTGATCCACTCGTCTGTTGATGGGCATTTGGGTTGATTCCAACTTTTGGCAATGGTGAACAATGCTGCTATGAACATTGGTGTACATATATTGGTTTGTGTTCTTGTTTTCAGTTCTGCTGGGTATATTCCCAGCAGTGGTATTGCTGGGTCATATGGCAAATCTATGGCTAGTTTTTTGAGAAACCGCCATACTGTTCTCCAGAATGGTTGGATCCTTCTGCATTCCCACCAGCAGTGGATGAGTGTTCCCCTTCCTTCACATCCTCTCCAGCACTTGTATTCTTCTGTTTTTTTCATAGCTGCCAATCTTATGGGTGTAAGATGGTATCTCATTGTGGTTTTGATTTGCATTTCCCTGATAGCTAGAGATTTGGAACATTTTTTCATGTGCTTTCTTGCCATTTGTATTTCTTCTTCGGAGAAGTGTCTGTTTAAGTCTTTTTCCCATTTTTTAAATGGATTGTTTATCTTTTTATTTTCAAGATGTAGGAGTTCTTTATATATGCAAGTTATAAGTTTCTTATCAGATATATGATTGCCAAATATTTTCTCCCACTGTGTGGGCTCCCTTTTTACTTTCTTGACAAACTCCTTTGAGGTGCAGAAGGCTTTAATTTTGAGGAAGTCCCATTTATCTATTAGTTCTTTTGCTGCTCGTGCTTTTGGTGAGATATTCATAAATCCATTACCTATTACAAGGTCCTGTAGATGTTTCCCTACACTGCTTTCTAAGGTTTTTATGGTCTTGGCTCTTATATTTAGGTCTTTGATCCATCTTGAGTTGATCTTTGTATAAGGTGTGAGATGGTAATCCTCTTTCATTCTTCTACATATGGCTATCCAGTTCTCCAGACACCATTTGTTGAATAGGCCACTCTCTCCCAGTTGAGAGGGTTTGGTGGCTTTATCGAATATTATGTGGTTGTATATGTGAGGTTCTATATCAGAGCTTTCAATTCGATTCCATTGGTCTATATGTCTCTCCTTATGCCAATACCATGCTGTTTTCACCACCGTAGCTTTATAGTATGTTTTGAAGTCAGGTAGTGTGATTCCTCCAATTTCGTTTTTCTTTTTCAGTATGTCTTTGGCTATTCGGGGTCTCTTTCCTTTCCAAATAAATTTCATAGTTAGTTTTTCTAGTTCCTTAAAGAAGGCTGCATTGATTTTTATTGGGATTGCATTGAATGTGTAGATCAATTTTGGTAGGATAGACATCTTAATAATGTTCAGTCTTCCTATCCATGAACAAGGAATAGTCTTCCATTTATTTAGGTCTTCTTTGATTTCCTTGAACAATCTTGTATAGTTCTCAGTGTATAAGTTCTTTACCTCTTTAGTTAAATTTATTCCTAAGTATTTGATTTTTTTATTTACTATTGTGAATGGTATTTGTTTCTTGATTTCCTCCTGATCTTGCTCATTATTGGTGTACAGAAATGCTACTGATTTTTGCGCATTGATCTTATAACCTGCGACTTTACTAAACTCATTTATGAGTTCTAGAATCTTCGTTGTAGATCTCTCAGGGTTTTCTATGTATAGGATCATGTCATCTGCAAATAATGAAATTTTGACTTCTTCCTTTCCAATTTGAATGCCTTTTATTTCTGGTTCTTGCCTCAGTGCTCGAGCAAGTACTTCTAAGACAATGTTAAATAGGAGCGGCGACAGTGGGCATCCTTGTCTTGTTCCTGAGTTTAGAGGGAAGGAGTCTAGGATTTCTCCATTGTAAACAATATTGGCTTTAGGTTTTTCATATATACTCTTTATCATGTTCAAAAAATTTCCTTGTATTCCAATCATTTGGAGTGTTTTTATCAAGAAAGGGTGCTGTATTTTGTCAAATGCTTTTTCTGCATCAATAGATATAATCATGTGACTTTTTTCCTTCAATCTGTTTATATGGTGTATTACGTTGATTGATTTTCTTATGTTGAACCATCCTTGCATACCTGGGATGAATCCCACTTGGTCGTGGTGTATAATTCGTTTAATGTGTTGTTGAATACGATTAGCAAGTATTTTGTTAAGTATTTTTGCGTCTAGGTTCATTAGAGAAATTGGTCTGTAATTTTCCTTTCTTGTGATGTCTTTGTTTGGCTTTGGTACTAGGGTAATGTTGGCATCATAGAAGGAGTTGGGTAATGTTCTTTCTGTTTCGATGGTTTGGAATAGTTTCAGCAGGATTGGTGTCAGTTCTTTCCGGAATGTTTTATAGAATTCACCTGTGAAGCCATCTGGCCCTGGGCTCTTCTTAGTTGGGAGATTTTTAATAACTGATTCTATCTCTCTGCTTGTGATTGGTTTGTTAAGATCATCAATTTCTTCTTTTGTCAATATGGGCTGTTTATGTGTTTCTAGGAATTTGTCCATTTCCTCTAGATTGTCATTTTTGTTGGAATATAGTTTTTCAAAATATCCTCTTATGATAGTCTTTATTTCTGTGGGGTCAGTGGTGATATCGCCTTTCTCATTTCTTATTAGCAGTAACTCTTTTGATTATAAAATGTTTAATCTGCATAGACCAAAAGGAGCAGTATGAGCTCATATATCTCAAGAACTGAAAAATTTTAAATCATTTTAATTTTCTGTTAGCTGCAAGTATTTTTCACAACCAATTTTAGTGAATCAAAGGTATTAAAGAAAGAGACCTTGGGAAGCAGGCCAATATTGCAGAGATTTTAATATTATAATTTTTTTCACAAAAAAATTAAGAAATGTATACAAAGTCACACAGACAAGCAGTGTTGGTCACAGATAGGTGATTTTTATCTTTAAACTATGTTTTTTAATCATTACTATTATTTCACTCATTATCATAACATTTAAAGTTTATAAAACACAGGAAAACCAGTCAAAAGCTTATGATCAATAAATCATTAAATTATAAAATTAATGCATGATTTTGTAAGCTTTATAAACTAGCTTTAAAATTTAAGAAAACTATAGATCTAGACAATGTAACAACTAATTGACTGTAGTAACTATTGAGACCATATATATTAGTGGTTAATGTGGGTTCAGATTACTTCACATAGATTCTGGCTTTGCCACTTACTCAGTTATATGGCAGTTTCCTAACCTGAAACATAGAAATACTAGTAACCATTTTCTCATATTTCTGATTTAAAATGAAAAGAAATTACATGTATATGCCCTTTAGAATAGTGTCTAAAAAACCTGTGGCTATTTTCATACTTAAGGGTGAAAAATCGAAAGTTTTCCTCTGAAAATTAGGAAGAGGACAGACATGTCTTCTCTTACCACTTCTATTCAACATTGTACTGGAGGTTTTATTCAAGGCAATTATGAAGAAAAAGAAATAAAAGGCATTCAGATTGGAAAGAAAAAAGTAAAATTATCTATTTACAGACCATGTAGAAGATTTTGCCATGTAGAAGATTCTATGCAATCCATCTAAAATCTGCTAAACCCATAAATGAATTCAATAAGATGATCGGAAACAAGATCAATATACAAACTTCAAATCCTTTGTATACACTAGCAATAAATAATGCAAATGAAATATAAAAAAATCATTCACAATAGCATCAAAGGAATAAGACACTGAGAAATAAATCTAACAAAACTATAATATTTGTGTGCTAAAAACTATAAAATAGAGATGGACTATCCAAATATTCAATGTATCCAAATATCTAAATAAATGAAAGACATCCCATGTTCATGGATCAAAAGACTCAATATTGTTTGCAATATTTAGGAATACTCCCAAAATTGATCTCCATATTCAATGCAATCCTAATCATAAATAGGTGGCTTTTTTTTTTTTTTAGGTACAGGGGCCGGTTATTGAAACTGGGACCTCACATGTGGGAAGCCAGCACCCAATCACCAAGCCACATTGGCTTCCCTAAGTTGGTTTTTTAATTTGTTTTGCTTGTTGTTTGTTTTTGTTTTTCAGGAGGCACCAGGAACTGGACCCGGGACCTCCCCTGTGGGAGGTGGCACTCAACTGCTTGAGCGACACCTGCTCCCCCATAGGTGGATTTGTTTTTTTTATTTGCAGAAATTGACAAACTGATTCTAAAATTCATATAGAAAAGCAAAGGATCCATATTAGCCAAAACAATTTTTGAAAATTGGAAACTTACACTTCCCAATTTCGAAACTTATTACAGAGCTACAGTAATCAAAGCAAAGCAGTATTGGCATAAGTTTAGAAATATAGATCGATGGAATATAATTGAGAACTCAGAAAAAGTATCCTTACATTATGGTCCATTGATTTTTGTGAACAGTGTCAAGGCAATTCAATGGGGGAAAATAGGCTTTTCAACAAAAGGATTTGAGACAATTGGATATTCAAATGCAAAAAAGATTAAATTTAACCCCTACCTTAAATTGTACACAGAAATTCACTTAAAATGGATAATAGAACTAAAGTAAAAGTTAAAACTGCAAAACTCAAGAGAAGACTTAGGAGTAAATCTTTGTGAACTTGGGTTAGTAAATGATTTCTTAGATATGACACCAAAAGCAAAAATTATAAAAGAAAATATAGATAAACTGCACATTATCAAAATTAAAAACTTTATATTTCAAATGAAACTATCAAGAAAGTGAAAAGACAACCCATACTCTGGGAGAAAATATTTACAAATCACATATCTGATAAGTGTTTTATATCCAGAATACATAAAAAAACTCTTCTAACTCAATAATAAGAAAGCAAATAATCCAATTAAACATGGAAAATGAACTTAAATAGACATCTCTCCAAATAATATCTATGAATCATCAATAAACACATGATGAGATACTCAACATCATTATGCATTAGGAAAATACAAAACAACCACAATGAGATACCACTACATACCCCCTAGGATGGCTATAATAAGAAAAGCAAGCACTAATAAGTATCGACAAAGATGTGTAGAAACTGGAATCTTCATTCATTGGTGATATGAATAAAAATAATGCAGTCACTTTGGAAAACAATTTGGCAGTTTCTCAAAAAGTTAAACATAGAGCAGCATACAATACAGCAATTCTACTCTTAGATATCCACCCAAGCATAATTTAAAAATATGTCCACACAAAGGCTTGTACATGAATGTTCATCACAGAATTATTTATGATATCCAACAAGTGGAAACAATCCATCAACCGATGAATGGATAAAAAACTTGATGGATCAAGTGTCCATCAACCAATGAATGGATAAAGAAACATGCTATATCCATACGTTGGAATACTAATCAGCAGAACAAAGAATGAAGTACTAAAATATGCTAAAACATGCATGGGTCTTGAAATGCCCAGAATAGGGAAATCCGTAGAGACAGAACTTAGATTAAAGGCAGCCTAAGGTGGAGTTAGAAGGGTGGAGCATAGAAAATGTTAATGAATATGGGGGTTCTCTTTGTGGTAAGAGAAATGTTCTAAAATTATATTGAGGGAATGGCTACACAATTCTAGTCATACAATAAAAACAATTGAATGATGCCCTTCACATGTGATGCTATAAAAATCACATAAAAATGCTATAAAATTGTCTCATAAAACTCTTTAGAAAAAGAGATACTGATAAATACAATGCAGTCCATAAGTATTTGTTGCTTTAATACAGCTCTGAAAAAAATGAAAAGAGAAGCATATGGCTAGTAGTCAGACAAAATACATACATAAATAACCCTCACCCAAGGGAAGGAAACCTGTTTGTCATTGGAACTGACCCTTGATGTGTGAGAAGACATGTAACAGGTGCAAGAATGTGTGAGTGGGCTGAGGAGACCCCATGGAGGCATAGTAATTATAACACCCACTGCAAGAAAGTCTGAGGTGTTCAGTTAGTTCTGATTATGTCAATTTCTGATTATCTGTGGATAGTTAAAACCGAGTATATAAAGTACACAGTAGACATCATCCAAAAACTGAGGCTAGTTGTCAGTTTGCATTTGGGATTCTATCTTCCCATCACAAAGTCTGAGTTTTCTCAGGGCTGGAAATGAGGAATGAGTATATTTGGTAGTTTTCTGTTTGTTTGTTTGTTTTTCTTTTAATCAGCCTTTGGCAGCAATGATTTAGGCCAACCAATGTTTATTAGAAAACAGTGCTGAAGAAGAGAGGGAAAAAGATGATTTGGCACCTCAGATCTCAGTTATACCAAATAAGTCAATAGAAATTAAAATTTAAGAGGTTTCCAGAAGGTCAAAACTATAACCAGGACATTGTGTTTTTGTTTTGTTTTGTTTCTAATTACTAGCTAGTTTAGCACATTAAAACAGTGTCAGATAACAGTATGACCATAGACAAAGAGTAAAGGTTGATAATCCTAGAAAGAAGCAAGTTTGATTTAAAAGGGGAAAACATTAATAGAGACTTAATAATTTTTCCACCATTTCTGCCCAAGAATGTTCTGAGAAACCCACAGAAACTGTCCCATATACTTAATGAATGGCATTTGGTCAAAGTCTGGGACTCTAAGAACCTTGGCCAGATGACACTTTGATACAGTTGCATTATTTTGTCTTCTGATTTTATACCCACCAAGTAGCCTACTGATGACAACAACCCAACGTGACTGATTATAAAAAGAGAATGCACTACTTGAGGTATCATTATCTACTAGACTGTCTGAAATCTTTCTCATTATAAACTGATAAATTGGCATCCTGGCTTCTATTTATGGCTTTTATACTTTTCAGATAATGTAAATCTGGTCACTTGTGACTTTGATGTTGACAAAAACTTTCTAATTCTACAAAGCTGAGATGTAGGTTCAGAGTTGTGATGAATTCGCAAAAGTACATGCTACTTGTTGGGGTCTGAGTGAAAATTCAAGTCCCCCCAAGATGTTACTCCTCTACATTCCCTGTAGTGAATGCCTTTGGAATAAAAACATTTTTAAAAGTTCGTCTTCAAATAATTTTCAGATGATTCCCTTGCCAAAGCAAATGACTTTCTGATTATCTCTGTTTTACAAATTCCAGTTTTTAAATTTTTCAGTATCTTCTCCATTTTTCCTTCTCACCCTTATTTCCTTTGTTTCATAAAATAGGAAAAGTGATGTTGAATGAGAATTAGCTCCCCTTGTAATAGCTCAGAAAATAACCTGACTATAAAGTAATCTTCATGGGACTTAGTTACTTAAATAATTAAAATGAAAAATAAGATTGATTAGTGTTTCTCAAACCTGGCTCTACATCTTCACCAGAAGTGCTTTAAAATATAGCTAGGTAGATAGATACACGTGGATATATGGAGCTGATTTAGATAGATATAGATGATATAGAAATAGTTGATAGATATGGACATGGACATAGATATAGACATAGACTTAGACATAGACATAGACATAAATGTAGACTTAGATATAGACATACTTAGATATAGACATAGTCATAGACATAGACATAGACATAGACTTAGATATAGACATAGATTTACATTTAGACATAGACATAGACATGGACTTAGACATAGCCATAGTCATAAACATAGACATAGACATAGATATAGACATAGACATAGACATGACATAGCCATAGCAACAGCAATAGCTATAGACTAAGACAAAGTCCTAGACATAGACTAGACACACATAGATGTAGACTTAGATATAGACATAGACTTAGATATAGACATAGTCATAGACATAGACATAAACTTAGATATAGACATAGATTTACATTTAGACATAGACATAGACATGGGCTTAGACATAGCCATAGTCATAAACATAGACATAGACATAAACATAGTCATAGCCATAGCAATAGCCATAGCCATAGACTAAGACAAAGTCCTAGACAGACTAGACACACAATAGATGTAGACTTAGATATAGACTTAGACTTAGACACAGACATTCAAATTCATAGACATATAGACATAGACATAGACATAGACATAGACATAGACATAGACATAGACATAGACAGATTTTACCCTTTTCTAGGCACACTAAATAAAATACTCTGGGAACAGGGCCTACTCATCTGTATTTACAAAGGCTTTCCTGTTGCTCTTGTTGCTCACTGGGCTTGATTCTTTTAGATCCATTCAGTTCTTAAATTTTGTGCTTTGTTTTATCAGTTTGATCTAAAAACTGTTTTAAGATTGGGCTCTGAAAGGACTTGGTCTTTCATCTCTTATTTACTTCCTTTCCTTTTATCAGCCTCACCCTTCCCTACCCCCAAAAAACAAATCATTAGGTGAGCCTCACATTTCAAATTCCACTCCTTCTTCTGCTGATGTAGGGCTCCTTATCTAAGCTTTTCTCCCCCATTTATATCGCAGTAATGACCCTTCAGGATGTCCTCCTGCTTGCACAATTAGCAGACTGCAGCTGGTACCAAATGCTGACACTGGGATTCTGCTGTAGTATCATAGAGAACACACACATTAATCCCTTTTACTCTATTAAACTGCTTACCAAGCAGATTACATATTTTGCTTCAAGGCCTTTCAGCCTGCCAAGCTCTTCTAATTCTAATTCTAATTTTTCCGATGTGCTAGCACTTATCACAGCTCAGGTGGCTGGGCAGCCAGTGGATGCTGATTTTCTTTCTGAAGACTTGTGGATCAACCCCATATTCTTGATTGTCTATGTTCATCAGTAGGGGATTCGGTGGACACTGAAAATTCAAATTAAACCCAAAGCCTCCTGTTAGTCAGGAATTGCAAACTACCTATCCACCAAACCAGCATGGCTAATTTGCATATTTTCCCTTAAATGGCTTGATTAACTCCAATCTCCCCTCTGGTGTGGTGAAGGTGCTAATGAGCAGGGAAAAGAGTTAGGCATAGGAAGTAAAAGGCATCAAGAAACATGTTAATTAGTCCCTAAATAATGGAAATTGGGAAGGGGCTTGCACTTCCATACTCTTCTGTTATTGCCCCTGCCTTACTTCTAATTGGAGACAGCAAATACACTCAGTGTGTGGAACAAATACACATGGAGCACATACTGTTGCTCAATATCAACACAGCATTCTGTGCTCACCAGTTTCACAGAGTTAAGACACACAGCACATTCTATTCTACAAAGGGCTAGTCAACCTAGTAAGTAGAATAAGACACATAAACTAATAGAAATAGTATAAGATAGAGTATGGATTTCCACAGTTCCTAGTTGTCCAAATTTCCTTGCTAGAGTTTAACAAAGTGAGTTTACAGCACATCTCCCATATAAGTGTTACCAATAAAAGAGCAGCAATACTAACTAATGTTCAGAGCTGATATACCAAGGTTTCACTTGCAACTTTTGTTCTCATACAGTCTTGTCAGCTGTACTAAGAAAGACAGGAAAATATCAGGTGTAACAATTATACCTTCAGGAACTTGGAAAATTTTGGGTGTCTGAAAATGACGGTCAGTAGTTTTCCCTTGGGTTTGCTAATATGTATAGAACAAGATTCCTCAATAACCCAGATGAATGCTTTTTAGTTTTGAGAAAGTTGTAAAATGTTTTTCTACTAAAATGAGTATTCAGTTATAATTACGGACATGATATGATAGACAGTAAAATGTAAAGGTTATATAGCTCAACATCAACAGTATTAAAAGGAAGAAAGAGTTTGTGAGTTTTCCTGCAGGAATTTTACCACCAGAATATATTAAAAAGTAAAGAGAACATAGCTGATAGTTCCACTCAAACAGTAACACAATAACAAGTAAATTATTTACTAGATGCTTTTAAAAATAGGAATTTTTTAACCTATTGCAAAAGTCTAAGTGGGAAGGTTTAGTTCGAATTTTGTTTTAAAATTTCCAAAATTTCCTACCATTCCATACCTACCAAGCAATACCTCCCCATTCTGCCCTCTCCTCATTCTCTGGTATATTCTAATCTACTATCTGTCTTTATTAATTCATTATTTCTATAAATTTCATATGTGTGAAATCATATAGTATTTATCCTTATGTGCCTTGTTTATTTCACTCATCAAAATGCTTTCAAGTTCCATCCATGTTGCAGTATGTCTCAGAGCTTCATTCTTTCTTGTGGCCAAATAGTATTGTATGTATATGCCATATTTTGTTTTCATTCATCTGTTCATGGACACTTCAGTTGTTTCCACCTTTTGGCTTTTGTGAAAAATCTTCTTATGAACATTGGTGTACAGGTATCTGAGTCTTTGTTTTGAATTTCTATGAGTATATAACTAAGAGAGGAATTGCTAGATCATACAGTAATTCTTTAACTTTTAAAGAACCAACCATCCTGCTTTCCCACAGTGACTACACACTTTTGCATTCCCACCAACACTGCACAAGGGTTCCAATTTCTCTACATCCCCTCCAACACTTGTTATTTTTCATTTTTTCAGTAACAGCCATTCTTTTGGGTGTGAGGTTATGATTCTGATTCACATTTCCCTACTTGCTAATGATATTGAGCATCTTTTTATATGTTTAATGGCCATCATCACCTTTGGAAAAATGTCTATTGAAATCCTTTGACCATTTTCTGATTGAGTTTTGTCTCTTTTGTTGTTAAATTCTAAGAGTTCTCTATACATTCTGATATTAAGTCCTTATCAAATAAATTGTTTGCAATCATTTTCTCCCATTTTATAGGTTGTTTTTTCCCTTTCTTGACAACATATTTTGATGCACAGAAGTTTTCACTTTTGATGAAGTTGAATTTAACTCTTTTGTTGTTGTTGTTGCAGTGCTTATGCTTTTAGTGTTATATCTAAGAATACATTGCCTGATCCAGGGTCATGAAGATTTACTCCTATGTTCTATTCAAAAATTTTATGGCTTTAGCTCTTGTATTTAGATAACTGATTCACTGAAGCTGGTTTTTGTATATAGTATTTGTTAGGGTTCTAAATTCATTCTTTTTCATGTGGATATCCAGTTTTCCCAGGACCATTTATTAGAATCTATTATTTCCCCATTGCATGAACTTGGCACCCTGGTGGAAGATGATTTGCCATAGATGTATAGCTCTGTTTTTGGAATTTCAATTCTATTCCAATGATCTATAAAATTATTCTTATGCCAATACCATGCTCTTTTGATTACTGTGACTTTGTAGTAAGCTTTGATATCAGGAGTGTGAATTCTCCAGCTTTAGTCTTCTTTTTCAAAATTGTTTTCACCATTTAGACCCCTTACAATTCCATGTGAATTTGAGGATCAGATTTTCCATTTCTGCAAAATGTCTGCTTGAATTTTGGTAGTGATGGTATTGACTCTATAGATTGCTTTGGGTAGTATTGACATTTTAACAATATCATATCTTCTAATTCATGAACATGGGATGTCTTTCCACTTAGTTATGTGTTTTGTAGTAGTCACTATAATATTCATTTATCTTCTTGGTTACATTTACCCCTAGATATTTATTCTTTTAGATGCTAAAATGGAAAACATTTTTTACAATAGTAGTGATTGAACTTTATCACTAACCCATATATTATTGTTTTTAATTAATCCCTCAAATGTGACACCAAAACATCTTAATATTCAAAAGTGTGCCACAACACAAACATAGTTTGAGAACTCCTGGTGGAAGACCTAATTTAAAGACTTATAAATAAATGACTATATTAAATTAAATGTTAAAATAAGATAAAGTAAAATAAAAATATAATAACAAGTATACTTTTGATCATGCCAAGTCTTGACTCCAGGAAATACACCAATTATTAGGTGTACCTTTCTTGATGCCCTGAGTTTACAAGGGCACCCATCCACTGATTATGCCCCTGGAATACTTACTGTAAAAGAAAATAAAATCTTAGCCTTCATCAGGGGTTTTGATTTAACTTCTGTTAGTCTGTGGAATCTATTACCAAATTTTTACCACTATTCAATGATGGTGCTCTTAATTATAGGAACCCCAACAATTTCCTACCTAGGCTATTCTAGGAAATTTGCAACTGACTATTTCTTCCATCAGGAGTGATGTATCAACATTCTCTTCCCCTTTCAAGTTGCTCTGAGATCAGTTCCTCATTCTCATCAGATTCCACCTACTGGTATAACTATTTCTTCTGGCTAGCACAACCTCAATCAAGAAATATTAGAAAACCTGATCCTTTCTTTCTTTCTCCAAGTTGTAGAAACAGACCAAATATTTTCTCCTGGGTCTACTTGGAAAAAACACCATTGTTGACCTCATCACTTAATTCATCAGGCATGCACTGAATGTCTTATATGTAAGGCACCAAGGTACATGCTGAGTCAATGTGGCAGTTTGAAATTATTTTATGAATCCCAAAATGAGAATGATTTTTTTAAAACTAATCTATTCCTGTGATTGTTTTGCCCTTTGATTGCATTAAATTCAGTTAAGGACCCTTTGATTAGATTACTTGAAAAGATAGCTTTAGGGCCTTGGATTGGAATATATCAACATGGCAACTCAGGTTTAGTTTCCACCCTCTGGCTGGGTCTGACAAAAACAGAGACAAAGAGAGAAATAGATACAGACTCATCTAAAGGAAGACACCGTATTTGATCTTGCAATGATGAAAGTTTTACTCATTGCTGAGTGGCAAGGAAAGAAGACCCTAAGAGGCTCAAAAAGCCGAAGCCAAGGAGAAATGAGCTATATACCTGTAGCTTATAGCTCAACTCAGGAAGAAAACAGAGCCACTGAGACTAAGAAAGAGTCCCAGTAAGAAGCAAGCTTTGCCTACAGCTGCAGAAACTTGGAGACCTTGGCATAGATCTGTGTCCATCTTGCTTCACCACATGTCAGCTTACTTGGGTGAAAAAGCACCTTATATGGTATCTTGAGTCTTTTCAAAGCCTTGGAACTGTAAGTTTTACCCCAAATAAATCTCCTTTATAAAAGCCAATCCATTTTTGTCCTTTGCATCAGCAGCTCTTTGGCACACTAAAACAGACACCATGAAGTACAGTTCAGACAAGACCTCTGCTCTCACAAATGTTCGAGTATAATTGGTGAGCCATCCAGGTTGTGCTGGAGCACTCCTTCCTCAAAGCCTGGAGACCTATCAATCTTTATTGGGCTCTTGGCAATCCATTTACCTTACATCCTCCAACAAGCCTGCCTATCCTCTCCTCTGCACCACACAAAGCAACTTGATTGTTAGATCTGCACATTCAGATGTCAAATGACCATTATAGATACTTCTACCATCCACTAAAAAAAATTTCTCTGTTACTAAGTATTCAAAATATCCAGAGAATGCAGATATCAGAATATTTGGTGATTTTCCCCCCTTTTTTGTGAAACTCAAATTCTCAATTTTAAGTTTCCTTAATATTTTCCCTGAGCTTTGGGGAAATGAAGAAGTAATCATTGGGTTGTGAACTATTTCTTCATATAATGTACTTGCAGATTAAATCTTAACTTTTTCTCAATTTAGTATTTCCTATTTTAATGTTTTTTTCATACACCCATGCTCATATAACTTTTTTTCAGTATGGAAATGTTTGCCAAGGAAAAGTTTTTCAGTATAGAACTCATTTTTTAAAAATTATGTTTGAATGGATCCCTAGCCTAGGAAGAACATCTCTGTTCCCAAGGGAAGATGTTACACTGGCCCTTAACTGTTGGGTTGTAGACCTTTGGTCACTTTCACTGCTCCTCTGCAGTTACCTAATATACCTTCTCAGCCAAGTAGAGTAGACCTGAGCCACATATTCTACTTTAGGACTGAGTGACTTAATGAGTAGGCTGAGGATTACCTAGTAGGGCTCAGTATATCGAAAGGGATTGTTTGTTTCCAGAAAACTTCCAGTGTTAACTTGAATTTACAGACATGAAAAAAATTCGTTTTGATATTTTGGTACATTATTCAGATGTTTCTTTGTTTACTGGGCTCTCATTATGTGTTTATTTTCTGGTCCTTGTGGGTCGGGGGTGGGCAGCTTTGCTTAATCGTGCATGTCCAAGTGAACTAGGGTCCCTCGTGCCCTTTGCATTCCACAGCAAAATTCACAGGGACATTTAAAGTGGGAAAAGCAAGCCTTGGTCATTGTACACTGACAAGTGGAGCTGGCTTAAGGGAGAGGAACAAAGAACACAAGGAGGCAGGAAAATAAACAAGGAGAAAAGTGAAGAGAGAAGTTCTTGCGAAGAGGATTGTCTTTCAGTTCTAGAAGAAAATGCCCTCATTTCAGATTAGTCACTCTCGTAGTAAGATAAGGATATTCTCTAAACCCAATGCCTGAGTAAATACTAGACTTTGAACATATCATGCTCCTTGATGATGCATTTTTCAGCATCACGCATATCGAATATTGGGTATTCCCAGAAATCGGGATTTCTCTCTCAAAAGATAGCAATTTTGATGCGCAAAGCTTGGAAAGTTCTGGTGAGATTGATGGTTCAGCTCAGAGCTCTGACATTTGGATTAAAGCAGTACAGAAATGAATCTTGTATTTGACATTTAAAAGGGAGGCTTTTCTACTGCCTTTAGTTTCCTAAATCATACCAAAAGGAACTGCCATGACAGAACGGCTTGAGAAATCACTTCCCATTCATTTCTCTATTTTCCCACATTGTGGTCAATGAATTGAGACTTGGAGTCATTGTGTTCTTGGTGTCACAGCAACATACACACTAGTGAAGGAATTCACTGATCTTAACCATCATTCCCTTTTTATAGATACCATAGGAAAATTTGATTTGCCAGCCACATCCCCTGGGATCTTTAAGAAAGAGTAATATTTGGAATGACTCCCTTCCTTCTAAATTAATAGGTGCATTTCCTTAGTTCTTTTTGAGAAACAGGGTAAGTGGTAAGTAGGTACTAATAGCTGAAATTTGAATGTCAATAAAAGAGAATTTCCGTGATTTTTAATAGAATGTGCCATGTAAATAAAATCTTTATAGCATTCCCTCTGAAATGCAGTTCTGCATCAGTTTTATTTTTATAGGTGAAAATTCCCACAAGCTGAAGATGAGTTAATACTTAAGTTCAAAATGTTTATTAAACCTAGTAAGAGAAGTATTTCTCAAAACTTGAGAATGGAAAATTTCGGATTTATTTTCCAATTAAATCTGTAGCTACTTGATAGGAGAAAGTATGGTTTTCAAATTTCTTGGATATGAACCTCTAATAATGAGGTATAGTTTAGAAAATAGCTTCAAAGCACCATTATATATCTCTGACTAGGTTGTCCAAGATATTTGTTGTACTTTGAAATGCTTTACTTCACATTCTTGTCTTCTACAAAGTCAGCTACTGTTAAGTCTTTAGTAAAATTACCAATCTAATGATAATCTTTACAGAAGACTATTGGAAACACTATTCTTATAAAGTATCTGTGTGCATATATGTGCATATTCAGCTACATATATCACTTATAGAATCTAAATCAAATAATTGTATTTTCTAAACCTAAAGATGTTGATTTAAACAACATACTTGAAATTGGAGATGAAATTGGAAATGAACGTGAGAAAATTGATTATATGGTTAGCGTAGCTTTAAGGCAATGAGATTCAAATAAATGGGTAAAATATGTTCACCTGGTGAATATACTCACCTAGTGGATTTTTCTTGGGTGGATCTGGATTTTATGAATCAAAACCTCTTTGCCTCCCCATTCTGGACAATTTTCTCTGTGTTCTCATTTCATGTCTGAATTATTCATTCACTCATAAATACAAAGGAACCCTACTGTCATAAAGTGTTTTTAAATTAAAAAAAAATAAATCTGCCCTTTTCCCCCCAAAAAATGTTCTTGGGGTGTGTGTTTATATTCGGGTAGTACTCCTCTGGATGTCCATTGTACTTATACTATTGTACACCTTATTTAAGTTGCCCATACCTTTATACATTCACACCTCCTTAAGATATGTAACTCTCTTCTATGGGAAAGAGTGTAGCTGTTTGCATTGTTTAATAAGTAGTCAGTATATATTAGTCACTTTGTTAGGTGCTGCATATTCAGAGAAGATTAAGCAATACCATTTCCATAGAGCTCACAGCCTTATGAAGATTCAGGCAACCAAATTATCCTAAGAAAGACACCAAGAGGGCTAGGTACACAGTGGTAAGGGGACACAGATTCAGAACCAGGGTGGCAGAATTCACATGGAGATTATGGAGAGGTCTGTGGAAGAGATCAGAAATGAGTTGACCTTGACGAATGAGTAGGAAGTGGTTTATTTGGTGATGAGTGATTGAGGGGAGGGAAGTTTCTCATAAATAGAAGAAAACACTTTCAGAGCTGCAGTAGTATATAGGAAACTAAGAGTGGGTCTGTATCTCTTCAAGGAGCAGCTAAATTGAGAAGATTAAGGGGGGGGGGTGGGCAGGAGTTGATGCTGAATATTTAGACAGGGTTTAGATCACAAAAGGTCTTGCATGCCAACCTAAAATTTCAGGAAAGCTTAAGAAAAAGAAAACTACAACAGCTTAAATGCTCCACGTAGACAAAATTTTAAAAAAATCCTTCTAGACCAAACATCATGGTAGTGTGGAGAATGGAGTGGAGAAAGATAGGGACTAGATTGAGGAAGAAAAACTAGGGTGCACTGGTGTAATCCACTGGGTGTTGGGGTAACAAAGGAGGGACAGATCAAAGAGATATTGGGAAGTTTGAATCCACAATTTTAAGGGAGAATGAGAAGTCAAGAATTATGGCAACTAGTGTTCTTTCTTGGACATCTTAATGGATGTTTACACCATTCAGTGAGATGGGAAAAAATAATTTGATGGTGAAGCATGGTATGGGAGGTGAAATTGGAAAGTTTAGCTCCTACATGTTGAATTTGAGAGAACTTGGACATTGACTTGGAGATATCCAGTCAGCTGAATTTATTAGTTTGGAGCTCAGAGAAAGATTTAGGGGCATAGAACTGACAGACATGATCTGTATTAATGGAAAAAAGGGATTTCTTGAGGAGAATGTGCAGTCAAAAGATAAGAAGACTGAGTACAGAATGCTGTGAAACAACCACTCTAAGGTGATGGTGAAAGCCTATATATGAGTGACTAGAAAGAGAAGAACATCCAGAAGAGAACTATGTCAGCAAAAGCAAGATAGGATATTCCAGTACTCAGTCTACCACACCTCAGAGAACAGCTGCATACCTTAAGTTTTGTGTGTAATATAAATATATAATTAAATGTGGGATTAAATTTAGAAATTAAATTAATGAATTAAACACGTAACATGAAAAGCAAACAAAATGTATTCTATATGAGAGGCCACATACCTTCCATGTCACTACTGATTTTCCATCACATACATATACCCAATGAAGTCTCTTTGCTTGGACTTCACTATTGGCAGCTCTCATATGCAAACTTCTTCATTTCCCTGTAACTAAAGAGATGCTGTTAGTTAACCATGCTTCCAACTTTGGGGAAAATATCAGCTTGCTGAATTTTTGAAAAAGAAAGCACCGAAGAAGCATTAGCTTTGTTAAATCCACATTCCACTTATCTTAAATGATTTTTCCCATTCCAATTAGCTCTTGTATTTTAATTATTCAAGAAGCATTATTTTCCAAGGAAAGGTGAGATCTAAAAGCAAGCAGAATGAATGTTTTTCCTTCAGCCTTCACTACAATATAAGGGAGAAGAGGCTAACGGTGCCAACCATTCAACTGTTGTCCCCAACGTTAATGAAGATTTCACATTTCTTTAAATATCATCCTCTGTAGCATTGACAATTATGACTTCAACAACACCAATATGTGCATGCATATGTACAAAAAGTCTGTTGCTTATGTGACCATTAAATTAATTCTGGTACCAATAAACTCGTTTAAAAATAGAAGTAAGAGAAATATAAAAGGGATTAGCTTTTATAATTTCTAAAACAGGCTAAATAGTGGAATGAAATAAGTAAGTGATGTAAGAAACTCTGTGGTACCTTGAAATAAAATATAATGTAGAGCTAGGAACTGTCATTTGTTTCCGGGATTCATGGGTCTAAGTAATTGTGCATTTAATGACATCTATCCTATCAAGGGCTTTAAAAAGTGTAACAGAGATATAGCTGTTAGCTCCTTAATGACAGTTCTCCCCTAACCCATAACTACTAATACTTTAAAGTATTTTATTGACATAGGGAAGTAACTAGAGGGTTTTTCACATGGTAAAGTGCTCTGGGATCATTAACTTTCATCTCCTCAGCCGTGAGGGATGGGTCCTTGGTTAAATGATTAAAGGCATAGGATCTCGTTCCATGATTGGTGGAACATTTCTTCATGTATTTTAGGACCCAGTGACCGTATTGATGATGAACGGTTGAGCTTGTAGAATGGGTATTTTATCAATATTTCAACGAATACATTGATCTGATTACTACCTACTTCCTTTACAACTTTCTATTTTCTCCTCCTCAAAAAATACTAAATTTAGGAAATACACCTACTGTTACCCACATTTCCACTTTGATAAAGAGAAAAGAGGAGTCCTAATAAAAAGTATATTATTCTGAAAGAGCTAAGAAATTTAAATAGAGGCCACTAGTTGAAGAAGGAGGGAGAGAAAAAGGGACAACTCCTCTTTAAAATTATGTGTAGAAGAGAACAGGAACGTTTGGCTGATTTTTGAATGGAAAAGCTACCTAAGACTATGGTATCTCCTAAGACAAATCTGTTATTACATGTTTTCCTGGGAAAACAATGAGAGCAGAACTATTGGGAGCACATGTTAAAACGTCATCACATTTGCCCTCTTAGAAATATCTCCTGTTATCTTGTCTTGACTGTATCATGACTCTCAGACTATGGGATTAGACTACAAGAAAGCACATGAAGAAACTTCTGAATGCATTAGAAGGAATATGATCCATGGAATTGGGCCCTGTTTATTGTAAATCCACTAATGTATTCTAAAATTTCTTGGGCCAATATCCTGTCCAAATTTTCTCTTATCCCTTTTTTCATCTTTCTCTAGAGTCTTTATCATGTGTCTCCCATTAACTTTATTTAAAGTCTATATTTTCAAATACAAAATTTATTTCATACCATGTTGGACACCCAAACACCAACATTTATAAAATAAATGATGAATTTATAAAAAAAATAATACACTGCTTTTAAATTTTCTAGGTTTCAGATAAGATTTTTTTAATGTTTTAAAAAGAGGGAACACACATTTATCTGTTCCTTAGGAAATTTTAGACTGCTTAGAGGATTATGGATGCCTCCAAAATGCCATATATTTTACAACTTTATTTAATGCATAAACAATAATAATATAACTCTAGAAAGTTATTCACCATCTTGAAACAGCTATTTTATGTGTCCATATTGTGTTTTTGTCCTCACCCTCACTTAGTTTATAATTATACATCTTTATGCTATTTTTTAACTTAGTCCATGTCAGTACATAGAATTCTATACTGATCACTGTTGTAGATTTGGTTCTCCAGAAGCAAAAATGGAGATGGAGTTTGGGGTGCAAGATGGCTTATTAGGGATTTACACCTGCAAAGTATAAGGGCATAAAGCAGGATTGCATGGAAGAAGGTTGAACAGTGAGGGAGACATGATAACATGTCCCATGCCAACTGGTCAGGAAGATCTGGAATGAGTATTACTTGTTAGATTGCCCTATATTGGGCCAAAATGCCTAGGCTTTCTATTTCTTTTCAGTTTAGTCATTGGATTTGGATTGCCCTGGTAGGACATGACCTCAGGAAAGGAAGTTTTATGAAGGTGAGGCAGACCATGAAAGATCTGTCAACTGGAGGATGCTAGTTGACCACTCTCCTTGGAGATGGCAGTGAGTCCTCTTCGGAAGGGAAATCTTCACATCTACCACACTTATCCAATTTTGATTGCCAATGACAGCAGCCAAAGTCAAACTGTTGGAGGTGGACAGGGAAATTCATTGGCTGAAGCCAACGAATAAAATTTTATGTTAGATCCAGGCATGGCTAGATCCAAGCACTCAATCGACATTAGAGGAATTTGTTTTTCCTTTTCGTTTCTGCATTGACATTTTTCTTGGTCAGGCTCTGCCCTCACACTGGCGAATGTGGCTACTATAGACACAGCTGACAGAGAACAACAGTATCCTAAAATATCCAGCAACGTTCCTGGGAAAGACGTGGATTCACGAGGTGTAGATTAGATGTCCACTCTGAGAACTGAGGGACATGAACTGACAGTCATGAAAGGTAGTTCCTCATTCGAATATTGAAATGCATTTACTAAAATAAGACACAGGGGGATCAGGCAGGCAAAAACTGTCATATCTTACTTCATTGACCCAGTTTTTGTATGGGGTAAGCACCTGAACCAAGCTAGGCCAACAAGATCTTTCTTCCTGGAACAGAAAGTAGCAGAGATATAGACACTGAAGTTTGTTAGAACTGAACCAATGAAAGCTTCCCCCTTAAATAGAATTATATTTCTGTAATTGATTTTTAATCGATTTTAGCATTTGACTCTATTTTTTAAAAACTTGGTCAAGTTCTTCCTCTGCAAAACGGGATGATAATGGGACCTAGAAAAAGAAATGTTTTGATAAATGAAAGAATATATGTAAATCACTTAGCATAAACCTTGACATTTAAAAGGTTATAAATAATGTAAATTATTACCGTTGCCATTACTCACATCATTATTATTGTGTAACATCTATTAATTAAACAGTTACTATGGTCCAGATACTGTGATAGATACAAGGGAAGATACAGACCTAAAATCAATTATGATTTCCATGTTTCTTTAGATTCCAGTCTGGTGGAGGGAATGATTAATGCATATTATTTATATGCGTTATATTTTAGAGTTAGTTAAGGTAGATGATCTTTAAATATTCCAGTCCCTATAGCTATAATTTTGCATTGTATATTAATACATAGGATGGTTTATAAACTGCAAGGCTGGTTATGACAGACCAAGATAAAAAGAGGGGAAAATATTTTAAGACACTTGAGTAGTTTCTAAAATCTACATATATTTATTTAATATAAGCCACTATTGAATTTTATATGCCAACTTACTGAAAAGAGAAAAACATACCAATTTATCATCATCACAACGTGAAACTCCATGCCTGATACAAGTACATTTTTGCTCTGGTTAATATCTGGTCTTAGTTGGATTCTTTTGAAATGTTAGCATTTCCATTCATAGGATTAAATGGAAGAAAAATTATAATTTTAAAATAAAATGTCTGTTTTCAATTCACTTGTGCAATAACCCCTCCTGTCCTTGAATTTATTCACTTGTTTTCCTTTAGAATAAGTAGAGTATTTTACTGCAAGATGTGACCAGGTTAAAATTTAATTGAAACTTCTCCAGGGCAAGGATTATATCTCATCCATCTCTAATACATAGGTGCTATTCATATATTCATAGAATGAATGAATAAACAAATGAGCAATAAATCTTTTTTAATGAAGCAATAGGTATCTATCAAGGTGGTAAGAGTACCAGGTGTGGTCTCTGAACTAGTACTGGTTTGCGGACTCTTTTTAGTAGTCTAATGAGATAAGGAGCTTATGCCAGTATGTAAGTCACAGTTTAGTTCAGCAATCTTTTTTTTTTATAACAAGATTTTCTTAATAAAGTAAGTGGTACCATGATTTATAACTTAGCTCATCTCAGAACAGTACCAAACCATTTGCTGATATGCTATTTTGAGTAGCACTTGTATAAAGTAAATGGATCAAGAAACTAAATCTCAATATTACAAGTAAATCACAATGCAGAATATTCAACTTTCAAACCTTTAGGGGAACTGCTGAGCAGTTGAAGGTCATTGAAAAAATACTGAAAAGTCAAGTTTTTTCTCACTGTCCTCATTTTTAAACTTTCCGTTTTGAAATATTTTCAAACTTACAGGATAATCACAAAAATATTACAAACCCCATACAGAGAACTCCAACATACCCCATTTATGGCCCCAGAAACCCAGAGGCACCAGTTTTAACATTTTGCCATATTTGCTATATCATTCTATCTAGCCATCTGTTTATCAATATCTTGATGAATCAAATCAATATATCTACCTCTCTATCCATTCATTTTTTTAATGTTTAAATTAGTTTATTTTTGTTGTTGTTGTTGTTGTTTTGTGTGGGTTTTTTTTTTTTGTTTTTTGTTTTTGGGCCTGAGAAATTATTTTTTTAATTCATTTTTTAAAAATATTACATTCCAAAAATATGAGGTCCCCATTCACCCCCACCGCCCCCACCCCACCACTCCCCCCACAGCAACACTCTCTCCCACTCCTCCCACAACAACACTCTCTCCCACTCCCCCCACAGCAACACTCTCCCCCCATCATCATGACACATCCATTGCATTTGGTGAGTACATCTCTGGGCATCGCTGCACCCCATGGTCAATGGTCCACACCATAGCCCACACTCTCCCACGTTCCATCCAGTGGGCCATGGGAGGATCTACAATGTCTGGTAATTATCCCTGCAGCACTACCCAGGACAACACCAAGTCCCGAAAATGCCTCCACATCTCATCTCTTCCTCCCATTCCCCACACCCAGCAGCCACCATGGCCACTTTTTCCACATCAATGCCACATTTTCTCGATTACTAACCACAATAGTTCATGAATAGAATATCAGTAAGTCCACTCTAACCCTTACTGTATTCCTCCTTCCTGTGGACCTTGGATTGGTTGTGTCCATTCCACATTTATGTCAAGAGGGGGCTTAGATTCCACGTGGATACTGGATGCAATCCCCCTGCTTCCAGTTGTAGGCACTCTAGGCTCCATGGTGTGGTGGTTGACCTTCTTCAACTCCATGTTAGCTGAGTGGGGTAAGTCCAATAAACCAGAGTGTAGGAGCTGAAGTTTGTTGAGGCTCAGGGCCTGGCTATCATATTGTCAGTCCAGAGATTCAGATCCCCTAGATATATCCATTGTCTGAACACTTGAATGTCAGTTGTATGTATAATGCTCCTTGAACACTTAATACTGCCCTTTCCTTTTTCTAAGAACAAGGATATTCTCTTATGTAACTTAATTTCAGTCAAGTTCAAGAAATTTAACATTGCTACAAATCTTGCAGTCTATATTACAGTTTTTCATGTGTCCCAGCAATATCATTTTGACCCTTTTCTTAATTAGATCCCATTCCAGATCAATACTGCATTTAATGGTCATTGTCACTTTTGTTGTCCATTCTTTTTTTTAATTGTAAGAAAATATATACAACATAAAGTTTCCCATCTCAACAACTCCCAATCACCACCTTCCAAAACTAAAACTTTCCCATTTTCCCAAACAGAAACCTTATACCCATTATGCATTAACTACCCATTCACCTGACCCCCACTACCATCAGAGGCTATGAGCTTGCATACTCTCCAATATTTTCCTTGTACTCACCATGGAGTTTAAATTTGGCATCCTAAATCTATAACAGTCTTGTTTGCTTTGATGCCAACTTAAATTCAGTAGTATACACAAACTATGTCCTTATACCCTTCCATTCCCTACCTTTATGTAATTCTTCTCACAAATTGCATGTTTATATATTATGAGTCCTAAACCAGTGACTTATCACTACATTTTATGCATTTGTGTTTTAGATCCTGTAGGAAGTAAAAGGGGGATTTACAAACCAAAAATACAATAGTATTGGCATTTATATGTACCAATGTCATTACCCTTACTGGAGATCTTTATTTCTTCATATGGCTTCACTCAATTGTCTAGTGTCATTTCCTTTCAATCTGTAGGACAACCTTTAGCATCTCTTGCAGGGCTAGTCAAGTTGTAATGAATTCCCTCAGCTTTTGTTTATCTGGGAATGTGATTCTCTCCCTCATTTTTTTTTCCGGAAGTACTGGGGATTGAACCCAGGACCTGGTATATGGGAAGAAAGTGCGCAACCACTGAGCTACGTCCACTCCCAATGAGAGCTGTTTTATTGGTTGGTTGGTTTTTGTTAGAGGTACTGAGGATCTAACCAAGTACCTCATACATCATAAGTTGTCTCTCAACCACTTGAGCTACAACCATTCCCCATTTCCCTCATTTTTAGAAAATAGTTTTGCCAGATAAAGAATTCTTGGGCAGCAATTTTTGTTGTCAACATTTTAAATATGGCTTCCTACTGCTCTTTTGCCTCCATGGTTTCTGATGAGAAGGTGGCATTTAGTTTCATTGACACTCACCCTATACTTCACATATTGCTTCTCTTTTGCAACTTTTAGGATTCTCTCTTTATCTTTGGCATTCGATGGTTTGTTTATAACATGGCCTAGTATGGGTCTATTTCAGATTATCCTGATGAATGTCTTGGATGTATAAGTTCATACCTTCTGTTAAATTCAGTAAATTTTCAGTCATTATTTCTTTGATGGCTCTCTGCCTTTTTCTAATATGTATTGGTACATTTGATGGTATCATTCAGTTTCCTTAGGCTCTGTTTACTTATCTTCATTCTTTCTACTTTTTGCTCCTCAGACTGAATGATTTCAATCATCTTATCTTTAAATTCACTGATTCTTTCTTCTGATAGTTCCAATCTGCTCTTTAAGCTACCTAGAAAAGTTCTATTTCAGTTACTTATGGTCTTCAGCTCTGTTTGGTTCCTTTTCATAATTTCCATCTTGCTATTGGTATTTTTTGTGTTCATTTACCATTTTCCTGATCTCCTTTGATTTTTGTCCATGTTTTCCTTTAGTTCTTTGAACACATTTAGGACCATTTGTTTTTTAAGTCTGTCCTATATCTCAGGTCTGGTCCTCCTTATTGGTAATATCTAATGCTTTAATCTTTTTTTCTTGAGCCATCACTCCATGTTTTTTGTATGTTTTGTAATCTTTTGTGGAAACTTGGAAATTTTGATATTTTAATGTGTGATCGTTGGAATTTAAACTCTAAGGCATCTGCTCCTCAAGCTTGTATACAGCTAATATTATGACAAAGCTTTCCTTGAAAGCAAGGAACTAACAAAGAAGAAGAAAAAGAGGAAGAAGAGGAAGAAGAAGGAGGAGGAGGAAGAGGAGGAAAAGGTAGAGGAAGAGGAAGAACAAGAGAAGGAGTGTGAGGAGGAGGAGGAAGAAGAAGAGGAGGAGAATAACGAAGGAGGAAGAAGAGGTAGGGGAGTAAGAGGAAGGAAACAAAAGAAAACACCTTTTCCAGTCTTTGCAGATTGACTTTTGGAAGTGCACTCCTTCAGAGTTCATCCGTACAGTGAGTTTAGAGAATAGTTCAAGGCTAAAGTGTAAGAACCTCCGTGGTTCTTTCTGCACATGTGCCTTGTCTTGGGCATGTGCATAGTCGCAGGAATTCCCCTTTTACATGGATACGGATTTGCCCACTTCCCTAGAAAACAGTTTCCTTACAGTCCAAGGCACTGCCCTGGATGTGCCACAGCCAGCAATCCCTTGCTCCAAGCAGCCATGTTACAACTGCTATCTCATTCTGTAGGAGAGCTTTGTGAGCTATCTTCTATGCACATGGCAAGTTCTGGGACTATGAGCCTGTAATGAATGCCCTAGTGCAGTCCCACAGGCCACCACGAAACAGACTGGGGCAGACATACCTGCTACCAGCATGTGCATGAGGGTTATTCTGCTTCTTCTGGAACCAGGACTGGGAGTGTGGGCTGGTTCCACATCAAGCCAGCGAAAGGATGGGAGGTGGGGCCAGCTAGGAAGCCACTGCTTTCAGATGCCTTCATCTTGGTTAAACACTCACCTTATTACTGCAATACTTTAACTGTTTTCTGATACTTTGAGAAAGATGTTTCTGCCAGTTCTTGCTGGGTGTTCAAAGCGTCTGTGGGGAGATCCATAGGATATACATTTTGATCATTGATTTGTGAAGCTCTTGAGTTAACTATTATACATCATTGAAGTTTTCTGTTTATCTTATCCAACACTTGTACTCTATGAAAGCTGTGAAGGAAAACATTGTAAGTTCTGATCCAACGTGAGTGTTTTATTTTTCCATGACTCAGGGGCCTGGGTCCTAAAGACAGCTGAAACATCAGTGGTAGGGTCAAGGAAGGAAGAGAACAGGCCAAGGCCAGAGAAACCAGTTGACCTCTAAAGTCTTGCCAAGAGAGCAACATTCAGTCCAACCGACTAAATCCAAAAGGACTTGTAGAGCATGGTTGGCTGACAGAGAGCAATCTACAATGATTACAGATATGAGTGGTGTCCCCTAGATGTGTGAAGAGCACAACCTGTACTATTCTACTCAGAGGCCCTATAACTCTCTTTGGGCCAGTGTAAATATCTAAGGAGTTCCAATCAAAAGGTTGGGTACAGGAAACACATGTGGCTCAAGCAGTTGAGTGCCTGCCTCCCATATAGGAGGTTCTGGGTTCTGCTCCCAGTGCCTCCTGAAAAAACAAAAACAAATGAAAAAATCAACTCAGGGAAGTCACTGTGACTCAGTGGTTGAGCGGATTTCCACATACAAAGTTCCAGGTTCAATCCCCGGCCCCTGGAACCTAAAAAAACAACAAAAAAAGTTGGGTATAATAGCAAGTGCAAATGCTTGCAAATGTTGAAAGTCAAGATGGGCAACAATTCTAGTTCATAAATCTACTTGAAAGCAGGGTCATAAGCAATATCCATAAGTGTAAAAATGTAGGATCCAGCTCACAGAAGAATTTCGGGCTTATAAGAAAAAGGCAGATTTTCAGGGTTCTAGCTGAATTGGCTCTAATTGAAAAAGGAGTTCATGGTTAAAGACCAAATGACCCAACAATAAGAACCAGGAAAAGCTATAGCCATAAGGCCTTAGCATTGGCCAGACATCTTTGTATATATACCATATACTTAGGGACATTATACCAGGGGAATACTCAAAACATATTTAATAACTTATATGGCATGGTTGTACACCAATCAGAATAACCACGGAATATAAAATGGAGAATTTTGCTGTTTCAAGAGTTAACTCTCTAGTTGCTGGATCATGATAAGGTGTTAGGGCATTGGGCCTCAAACATACATTGGAATCATCTATGCATTCTTCTTCTTAAAATGGTGATATCAGGTCCCATTCTTAGAGATTGTTATTAATTGATCTGAGTATGGCCTGGGCATGGTGATTTTTTTTTTTTTTTAAAAGATTTATTTATTTATTTAATTTCCCCCCCTCCCCTGGTTGTCTGTTCTTGGTGTCTATTTGCTGCGTATTGTTTCTTTGTCCGCTTCTGTTGTCGTCAGCAGCACGGGAAGTGTGGGCGGCGCCATTCCTGGGCAGGCTGCACTTTCTTTTCACGCTGGGCGGCTTTCCTCACCCGCGCACTCCTTGCGCGTGGGGCTCCCGCACGCGGGGGACACCCCTGCGTGGCACGGCACTCCTTGCGCGCATCAGCACTGCGCATGGCCAGCTCCACACGGGTCAAGGAGGCCTGGGGTTTGAACCGCGGACCTCCCATGTGGTAGACGGACGCCCTAACCACTGGGCCAAAGTCCGTTTCCCGCATGGTGATTTTTAACTGCTCTCAGGTGATGTTAATATTAAGCAAAGTATGAAAATTACAGATCTGGCATTCCAAATGAGAGGACTGGGAATCAGCATGTGTGTAAAACTTTTGTTATCAATAACTTGAAAATAGTTCACTTATGTTTCAGCTCTTTTTTCCTTTTAATTTCCAGGAAAAGGAATCATTTCTATGATTTCATATTCTCTTGGCATCAAAATCTGTTCATCACTCTCCAGGCTACAAGTTCTAGTTAAGGTCAGATATTTGTTCCTGGTCTTTGTTTCATAAAAGGTTATATGAAGTACCTTCTGGTTGACTCTTTATTTTACAAAATATTGTAAAGAAATTTAATTGCCCTAAGTATTGTCAATTGTGAGGAAACTTTTCTTTCTTTCCTGAAGACTTTTAGTTACAGAGAAATCCTTTCAACTGGGCTCCCCTCTCCTGGAGAAATATTATGCATGGAAATTCCTTTTTCACAAGCTTTCATTGGAAGCACAAATTAGTATCTGAAATTCACTCTCTGACAGAGCAGGTTGTGCTTCAAGCTTTGTCTTGGCTAGCCACAGAAATTATAGGTATGAACCAATTTTTGAATTAGCATGAAAATTCTTTTTTATGTGCATATGAGAACCTGTCTTTGAAACATCTTGCCAAAGGCTTTTTCGTCTTCTCCTTGTTATATAAAAACATGGTCATCCCAGAGGGGTATAAAAATAAAATTATAAAAAAAACAAACCATGGTTCCACCTTAATCAGATTCCCAATCATGTCCTAATGTAATTTGTCCTAATCCATTTCACAGGAAGACAACCATTTATGATTCTCAGAGACAGGTGGGAATAAACATGGCTATATGGAGATCCCATGGGTGTTCTATAGACTATATTTACCAGTTCATAAAAAAGCTAATTATGTTTCTGAAAAGAAAGCTTTATGGATGCAATATATATTCTAATGCAAAAACCTTACCCTGGCACCCCACAATAACATAGGCCTGTTCTGTTTGCTCTACACTGGCTGCATTTTGGATTGTAGTAACTTATTTTACAATAAGTATGCCACACATTACTGCATTAGCCTGATCACATATGTCAATGTTTTAGAGACAACCCTACTTTTAGTTGTGCTACAGGAAAAACAAATAGATAACACTTTAGCAGAGCAGTAAATTAACCCCGGTAAAATAGAAACTGATTGGTCTCAGATGTTTTCTAAATACCTTGGAAGATAAATTCATGAAGTGGCTTGTTGAAAGAAAAATAAAAAAGGTCCACCATACTTTTGTCTCCGAGAAATATGAAGCTATTGTAGAAAAACTTGCCAAGGGTAATGAATCTACAAGTTTATTTTGTAATGAAAGCCTGTTTCGTGGATTTGATTTTTCATCACAAATGCTTTTTTACAAAAACAATGTTTTCTCTAAACAGAAATGGCAACAGATGACACATTATGGAAGCAAGCCAGAAATGTAAATAACCAGAGGATTTCTATTTACTTTTCTGTAATAATCATGAAATCCTACTCATCTAACACCTCATCATTCATCCATTTATTTTTCATTTGATGTCTTTTTTTTCCCCTTTATCTCTGGTCATTTGTTACTAAATTGGCTGAGTTAATTTCTATAGCTAGATGGAATTTGAAGTTAGGATTATCTATTTTAGCTCTTTTCATTATTCAAGTGACTGGATAATGTCAGAATGCATGTTTCCTTTGCCAGCCACAGGTTCTGTATCATTTCATACAGGTAGTGATATTTTCTGATAGACCACTCCTTATAGATGTTTTAAGAATAGTATAATTTTTCACTTTTGTCAGTGGAAATTGATCCTGCAAAACTCTGGAAATCAGATCTTCTTTTCAAACATATGACAAGCCCATGAGTTAACTGACCAGCAATCATGGATATGATTGAACTAAAAGCAAAATGATATCTAAATGTAAATAGCATAGTGTCTCTGTGTATTGTACAAATCTTCTCTATGCCGTGAATAGAAATGTAATCACCTATTTCGTTTTTAACGTTTGACCGCTGGTCAACATTTGGATTTAAATTCCAGGCTTCTGACCCCCTTTTCCCCAACAATGGGTGAATGGGCATCCTCCACCTCAGTCCTGCCCTGCCCCCAGTGATATCACCAAAGAAATGCCTAACTCCTTCCAGGATTCTTCTCTCCACCTTCCTCTCCAGAGTCCCCAAGAGCTTGGGAGATAATTATGCTTGCAGCTCAGGGACCTAAAATAATCACCAGGTTTGGCATGAAAAGCTGCTGGGATGCAAGCTGAAGTGCTAAGCAGCACAGACTCAGCACAGATTTTTATGAAAAGGGAGGGCTTTACAGCAATTCCTCAACTGGCCTGGTTTCTGCCAGCCTCCAAGATACAGCGAAGAGGCCAAAGGATGAACTCCACCTCGCATTACTCATCATGCACTCAGTGATGTTTGGTGCTCAGGACACAGCGGAAGATGTGCCGTGGTCCCAAAGCTTCCAGAGAAGAAAAACAAACCACACACATATATATACTCGTGTATATTGTCTCTTACTCAGGCCATGATCAGCTTCTCTCTCTGTGTCCCTTTGAAGTTCGAGGTTACCAGAGGAAGCTATGTTTAGAGAAGCTTAATCATAAACTGTAAACTCTCAGCTCAGTTGATTAGAGTCTGTTGCAGTGGAGAATGAGGCTGAGAGCCTGCCTGCTGAACGCGGTGTCGACATCTGCCCTGTCAGGGCCCACAATTGAGGTCCCCACCAGCCACCTACTAAGGCTTGATTTTTATCACCAAGGCCAGATGAAATAGCACAGCATCAACAACATAACTCCAGAAACGGTTCTAAATGGGTGCTGTAATCAGCACAGAGCTGTCACCGGAGAAATGTAGCTTGCATTATAAATGAGAAATGACAAAGGGGAGAAGAGACGATCTATAAATTCTTTGGAAGGAAGTTATGGTCCCCATTTGCCTGGGACAGTCTCAGCTTACACAATTTTCCTGGAGCAATTATGGATAACACCAATTGCACTCTTAAGTTGAATCAGTTTGGACAGTGAATTATAGAGTCATTCTTGCTGTAGTCCATTTGACGTGACTCCAGTTTCGGAAAGCAGTTTATTTTGAGCTTCCTTGTTTTACCTGGTGAGCCACACGTGCTACATAAAGGATCTTTAGGTATTATCTGAACAAAGGAATGCAACATGTTTCATTGAATAACATTAATATGCAGCAATAAGTTTGCTTAATTGTACAAGGAGTCACTAAAAAGAATGATCATGTATCTATTTTAATCCTGATTTTTAGCAATCATTCATAAGTTAAAATTCCTGAAAAGGATTCCTAGATGTGAAACTTCTGGAATTAAAAACAAAATAACCAAACAAAAATGAACAAAATAGTCATCACCTGTAAATGGGCCAAATAATTCTACGTGCTCAGACCCCTAACATTCTCAAGGCTGAATGGGGTAACCAAAATTTTCAGATGAATTGTCTCCTGTCCCAGTTGGCAGCTTAAGGCACTGAATAATAGAATCCATTGAGTGCTAAATACATCAATTATCTATTTAATTTAAGACACTTATGGCTTGTCATAATTGTTCGGAATACTGGCAACTTCAGTTCAGGAACTAAGTCGTGGGTATACCTAATGTATTTAAAGACAACTGTAGAAACATCCTCCCAACAATATTTTTTGTGCCAGACATACCCATGCATTTTGCTCCACATAAAGAATCGTTTCCTTGGACAAAGAATTCAAAGTCAGGCTTATTCACGGTTGCTAAATGTGATCATAATATGCCATCTTCTCAATTATTACCAATTGTAGCCGCTGAGTCAATTGTAAAGCAATTTGCATCAATTGTTTAACTGGATAAAATGTTCATCTTAAGTGAAATTAGGGACACATTTTTTGGGAAGCTTTAGGGGGCAGAAACCGAAGTCCTAAATAATTATCGTAATCAACACTGCTGCTCATAATAGCAGCTAAAAACCATCTGAAGCAACACTGTGATCGGTTTTTCTTCTCTTTCTAATAATTCAGTTTGGGGCCCATCTGCCTAGATTACTGCAATGACTGTCTTGAAACCAGTTTTCCTAGTTTAATCCCTCCCCTAAATGAGCAAATGTATTTATACTTCAAGTCATCTCTTTATTAAGATTATTTATCAGTAATTGATAATTGGGGCCATAAACGTTACAATTTCAACTCACGTGTTTAGGGAAATTTGCAATAGTTTTGGTAACCCAGTTACACTTCTCCCTTCCACATAAGGCACACAATCACCAGAGAATGAATGAAATAGCTCATTTTTATTTGATTTAGTGCATTATATCCTAACCCCATAAGGGAAGTGGCTAATACTCAAATTTATTTTTAATTAATTTCTTTTAAAAGACTTGCAGGAAGCTGCAGCAACGATTGCAAAATTGTTTTCTTCCCGAACAATATATGTAATCTTTGATGCAATTGAGCCTATTAGAAGCATTATAACATAAATATGGGACTACAAAAACAGGCCAGTTGAGTGGCCCAACAGTGACAATAAAACATGGTGAAAAAATATTTTCAAATATTTACTGTAAGGATTTGCTAAATAAATGGGACCTATGAACTGAACCTAGAAGTTGTCTCAGCACTGATGCTTTTCACTTTGTACATAAGAATATGAACCAAGGCAGCTTCAGTTTATACTTTCAAGGAAAAAGAAAGAGCCAGCTCTGTCTTCAAAACTCTTTTAATACCAATTTGGCCAATGAAGTCAAATGGGCAGTGGATTCAGCAGGAAAAAAAAAAAAAATCAAATGTGGAAATGAACTGCCTGATGAGGCCAAGTGAAATAATTGTCCTGATGGTGCTGCATTGCAAACATGCAATTCGAAGCTAAAATTCAAGACAATATTCTTCAAATAATTTTTAAGCTTGATTATACCTTCAATTACATACATTAATTTTGTGATCCCTCAGGCCAGAAATACTTTTAAACACAATTTTTCTTCCTTTGGATGCAATAATTATCCCATTCTGTATTTTATGCTCTGTAGGCCCAGCATACTTTAACCCATAGATCAAGATGCCTATCACTACCTATCTTTCATAATTTAGGTACTTATTTATTTATTCCACAAATATTTATTAAACATCTATGACATGCAAGTCTTATTCTGGGATTGAAGATAAAGTGAGGGGCAAAGTCCTTGTAACCTGAATTTTTAGTCAGGTCTGGAAGTTGGACTATTATATGAAGAGTAACTCTACTTTTTGTAAGCATTTTGATAATGGAAGTCAAGACTGCTTTGGAAGCACACAGAGCATCTCACCTAGTCTGGAGACACGATGTGGTTATTAGGGATGGCTTCCTGGAGGACGTGACATTAAAGGGAGAGTTGAAGGAGTTAGCCAGGGAATTGGGTGGAAAGGAGCAGCATCTAGACACAGCTTCTCAATCCCTGGGCTTCCTAGATAACCCTCCCTCTCCCATCCCAGTTTCCCAAATTCCAGTAACAGCTTAAGGCAGAAGTCAAAACCTGATACCCCAGTCTCCATGTAGCTCTAGAACAGAGGTGTTAATCTACAGTGTTGATGATGCTGTTTTTGTATTGCGTTAATAGACAACTTGGAAAAATTAGGGCATTTCACACAGAAATCCACAATTTTGGCTTCTCTTGAAAAATTGGAATCTCTGACGATAGTGGGCTTACCTTCCTACCAAGTAGCTGACTCTTAAAACAAATCTGAGCTCTCCTATGGGCCAACGTCCCTGTTACTCTACTAATTCTCAGGATTGAGAGAGAATGCAAACAGATATTTCGTTTGTTTCATCTTATGAACCTAATTCATTTAGGTCCCTTTCTTTGTATCTGAAGGATTCTCAGCTTGTGACTGAGGCACATGGCTATTCCAAGGTTTAAGTAAAAGAAACACCAGGCATTTCATAGCCTTTTGGGGTTAATTTATGTGGCTACAGCTGTAAGACATTTATGTTACTAATATGTCAGAAACATTATCTTGGATTTTTTTTAGTGGTTTTGCTTTTCTTGTTCATGCCTTGTTCACACATTTCCACACAATTTTGTGGTAATGGTCAAGCAACATGGAGATAATTTGCTTAAACAAGATAGACTTTCAGATATATATTACCCCATTTTTAAGTAAAGGGATATGTGTGAACTATAAAAAAAATGAGATGTAAAAAGTAATTTAAAACATATTCAAGCTTCCCATATTTGTACTTTATGAATGATCCTCTCAAGCCTGTCTAGGCATCAAAGAATTTTTTTTGAGGCAGATAGCAGAAACTCTCACACTTGGAAATTGAAATGAACAGTATGAAGGACGTTGCAAAAAAAAGAACAATTTGGTAAAGGCATCTGGACAACACCTAGGGGTACATGCATATACAACTGAGAAAATAATAATATGGCAGTCTTAATGAACTCATTCACCGTGCAGTACACTCTTTAGTGTCTTTTTGTGTGCCCTTAAACTGTGTATCAGACGCTCGTAATTAAATGGAGGATCATGGTGTGAGGGAAAAGGGACATTTTAAGTTTGCCACTTTTTCTTGGTTGCTTGCTGAATAAAAGAGGAATAAGCAAGTCCTATCTGAGGAGGAAAAACACTTTCTTACCTGTTAAGGGCTCTGAATTCCTGACACAGTGCTGGCTCCTCTTTAATATCGTGGGTGTCATTTGAGTAGATTCGGGTATGAGGCATAGTGAGCCACTAGGAAATTGTGAATGAGAGACAAAGAGGTGTGCGTTGGAAGTGGGGTGAAAGGCTGTCCTTCCAGCAGAGTGGGGTTCAAGGGAGGGAGGTTTTATCCACAGCAGATAGAAATGGGGTGCAGATAGGAGGGAAGTATCTTTAGCCCTTGGGCTGGATGGGGCTGATTTGTAGTCAGGGAACATTGTTGCATCCCCTCTATATTCCTCCCTGTACAGAACCTGGAAAATTAAAATCTACATTTCCTATAGTCACTTACCCTTAGGGTTCTGGATAGGAGCTAGGTCCTCTAATTATAGATGTACCCTCAGAAGATCTGGAAGGTTAAGGGGAGACCAGGTTATCTTCTTGATGCTGAATCTGAAAGCAAACAGAACCAAGGCCACATGCCTGTCAGGAGACCTTTTGCAAAGTCTAGACTCAGCACTGCACTAGCTTCCTGATCTCTGCATCACACCTACAGGTTCTCAAACTCAGTAGTTCCAGAGCTGCTTCTTGTTTCCAACTCCTCAAGTCTTAATTATTTCTTTAAATCCCCTTTTGCTTAAATACCTAGGGCGATGTCTGTATCCTGTGCTGAACTTCAACTAACAGAGTCCTGCTTCCAGAACTGGCAGAGAGCTGAGGGAACTCATCCAGTTGGACGGCAGCCTGCAGAAGTGTTAAGGCGGCTTCGGCCTTTGTTTGGGAATGACTAGCAGCATAACCGGGGCCTTTGGTTTAGAGGAAACAGCCTCAGCCCTAGGGAAAAGGGCTGGCAGAATTTGGGTGTGGTCCCAAATCAATAGTCAAATATTGGAAGCTGAGCCAGGCTCCAGGTTTAGGAAAGATGGAGACTGAGGTAGTAGTTTGAGCAACACATAGATAGTAAGAAAAAATAAGGAAAAATTGGACTAAAGCCTAATTTCCTTGGCTAAATCAATAATGGGTATAAAGGTTAAGAGAGTAAAAATTTTAAACAACATAGGACAGGACAACACAAACAGTGAATCCTAATGTTAACTATGGGCTATAGTTAGTAGTACAAATAAGAATATTCTTTCATAAACCATAACGAAGCTACCATACTATTGCAAAGTGTTAATAATAGGGAAAACTGCATATGGGGGAGGGGAGGCTTATATGAGAACTCTATTTTCTGCATAATTTTTATGTAAATCTAAACTTTTCTAATAGAAATATAAATAATGAAAACAATGACTTGGCTGTATGGTTAAGGGAAATCTGTAATTGAAGAGCTAAAGAGAAAACATCCTAGGCCCTTGGTTGTAGCTGGGAGAAGAGATTAGGGACTGAAACAAAACAAATTGTAATGGCTAGGTCCTATATCCCATGTCTAGAGGCTTGGATGTAATTCCAGAGAAGTGAACAATGTACAACCTAACAAGAATAGGATAGAGATTACAAGTAGCAGAAGCAATGCTGGGGGCTGGTTCCTAAGTATTTATACTAAGGCCTGTTACAATTGTACGTCTGCAGGCACAGTGTGCAAGTCTGATATTATACAAAGAGTTACAGCAGGGGTAGGCAAAGCACAAGAGGTAGGGGGATACTGGAAGGAGAGGAGCATGAGGGGATGCTGTGAAGAATAGGAAGAGAAGGCAAAAGTACGGGGGATTATACACAGAAATTGAGTAGGAGATAACAAACTTGGAGAATCTTACCATCTGCAACTGAAAAGAATGTCCTATCAGTCATCTATAGAGAGCTATGGGAAATATTGTTAAAGGATAACTGTCTACAGAATAACCATCAATAGAATATTTTTGCCTAAAATCTTTCTTTGACTGTAATTCTCATATCCTGATCACTTTTAATAACTTATTATTTTGGAAGCTAGCCCCAAAAGTCTCAAGCAATGGGCATAGACAGAAAAAAGTACAAATCAAGGTAGCATGATGTAGGTAAAAAGAAATCTGGGTTGAAAAACTGATCTAGCCATTACCTAGCTAGGTATACTTGGAAAATTAATTAGAAATTTCTGTCCTCCAAATTTCCACATGGATAAGGAAGAGAATTGAATTAAATGATCTTTAAGATAAAATATTGATCTAAAAGTATAATTCATGTTTTTAAAAAAAGCATAAAAGAAAAAAAGTGAAAATGCCCATTTTTGTCAAAGATACAGAGAAACAGTCACTCATATTGCAGTTGTTCAAACTTTCCGGGAGTAATTTGCAATATGTTCCAGGAGTTATAAAACTTGTCTATTATGAACAAGTAATGCTATATTTTGAAATCTACTATTAGGAAAATGATTTACAAAATGTGGGGATACCACATCACAAAAAAATGCCCATCACCTTAGTATTTTTTATTTGCTGTTTATAAGTTTATTTCTGAGTTGCAAAGATTATTTCCCCTTCCCCATGTTTTTAGAATTTCCTGTATTCCCCATTCAATCTTGGCTGCCACAACCAGACAGAAAGCCCAAGGACCTTCTTTTTCTTACATCTGTAGTGGAAATCTTAACATTTATAAGGTAAGAAAATTATACAACTTAATCGTTAAGGACAGAATATTTAGGCTAATAAAAATCAATTTAAAGCAGCGTTGTCAGGTACTATAATCATCTTTAAAAGATACTAGGTACATAGAATATAGGTGTGACATAATATTACCCAGAAAAAAATACAAAATTTTATATAAAATAGGTAAAAATGACTGAAAAAATATTTTCCAGGGAAAAGATACTTCATAATCCTATCATCGTCATTGATCTATGGGGGAGGACACTACTGGATGCTCCTCATTCGTGCATCAGTTATCACTCAAGAAGAAAGTAGGGAGTATCCCCAGTCCATGTGAACATAACTGTCAAGTTACTTTCAGCTTCTCTGCCTCATTTACCATAGGGCAATGTCATTGCCACACCTCCAAGGAGACATCCCATCAGGCTCAGATGTCCATGCCAGCAGGGTAAATCCTACATCACTAAAAGGTACTCAGTATAGCTCCTCTAACCTGCCTTATATTCTGGAACCCTATATTCTCCCCGTTGCTCTTGGTACAAATTAGTCAGGACCGCAACTATTTTAGCGAATATTCCATTTCTTCTCATGCAGGAAAAGTACTTTCCCACTTAAGTCAGGCTGAGAACTAATTCTAGTCACTGGCCTAGAAACGATAAGGGAGATGGGGGCAGGTCTCGGAAAAGGTCATCATTTTGTGAGACATCTGCTTCATGAAGTTCTCTGTATGAACTCTTTTCTAGCAAGGGGAGTTGGTCATTTCTATCAGCTCAAGAGGATTCGGGTAATTCTGGGGATAGAATGTTCTCAAGTGTATAGCACCTCAGTGCCTTTATCTTAGGTCTCCACGCCCCCTTATTACATCTGACTTTAACAAATAAAACTTGCTAAGGCTGAAATCTGAATGTCTTTTTTTAACCCACTATTATAACGACCAAATCTTGAAGCTGACTTTAGCAGGATCTGCTCTCTGTAGATGAGGACTTCCTTAAACCCTGCCCTGGAAGTCTTTCACTGTATACTCTGTAATAACAGTATCATTATCTTCTATCAAGATTTGTAGAACAATTAACAAAAATCAACCATGCAATGACCACCATCACCCTATTGTTCAAGTGCAAAGGCCACTCCACCTTGCATTCCAGCCCAGGCGAGAGCCTTAATAATCGCAGTACGAGAGTTATTACAACCCCAGTCTTAGGACGTTGTCGACTTCCTAGAATGATCCCATTCCAGATCACCTTCATTAGAATCTACTGTCTAGGGAGCTAATTCCCTGAGGTTGGGTTCTCCCATAACAGACCCTGAGACAAGACTTTGGCCCCAGGAGTTTCTTTGGTAAGTTACCACAGCAAGCATGTTGAGGTAGTAAAGAAGTGAGAAAGGGAAGATGTGATAATGAGGCTATTACTACTAAGAGTAGCTGACTTCAGTCCAGGCAGAGACCCTCTCAGGAACTGAGCTAAACATATCAGGATTCCAGTCTCCTGAAGCTCAAGGAAACTGGAGATCCATCCACCAAGTCCCATCTCTCATTTGCTGAGGGTCTTTCCTGGGCCACCAACTCCCTGACACTGCTGGCCACTTCCACAGACGAGAACGCCCAGGGCAGGAGAAAGCAGGCAGCCATTGGCCTTGAACCAGACTGCTCGCAAATGCCTCTGGCAGTGAACCGAGGGGATGGAGACACGGGGGGGGGGGGGGGGGGGGGGGGGGGTGCGGACAACGTCTGCTATAGCTGGGGAGCTAATCTTCAGTGAAGAAAAAATTTACAGCATCAGTCTGCTCCTTTTTATGACTGCTATGGGGTGCGTTACATCATTTGGTAAACTAAAAATTGATTAGCTAGTAGATTAAAGATATATGGCATAAACTCAGTAATCCTTGCAGTGTCTTTCTTTATAATATGAATGAAGTGAAGTATAGGGAAAATGAATGATAGCAAGAAGGCATCTGAAAGGGAGCTTTGGATCACTCTTGAAGTGTGAGATCATCTCTTGCTTAGACACAATAGAATTACTGAGAAATGGATTGGGTGAAGGGAGAGAGGGAGTGGGTAATAAGTCCTTACAGCAATTAAGAATCAATGTAAGTAGATAAAAATGAAACATTTTAATATATTATTTAAACTCCTACTATCTCTCTTTAATATATATGTCTCTGCCATAGGTATGTATATATGTGTGTGTGCCCAACATCTACAATATATAAGTACATATATGCTGCAATTCTCCATTACAATATATTTAAATATATGCATTTGTGGACTTTTTCACAAAAATTAATTTTGTATGCTCTGTTTTCATCTTGTTTAAGGCTCGAAGCAGGAAAAAGGATGGTCTTAGCTTACTCTCCCTTCTGAAGATTTGTGATCTACTAAAGGAAATTGAATGAATGGATGGATGGAATGATGGATGGATGAATGGATGGATGGAAGGAAGGAAAGAAAAAATAGAAAAAGGAGGGAAGGGAGGGAGAAAGAAAGAGAGAGATAAAGAAAAAGAAAGAAAGAAGTTATATAGTTATGTATCAAAGTATAAATGTTACTTTGACAGATCAGAAGATAGTGAGGTTACATGGATTTTAAAGGATCATCTAACTCTTTATGACGATTGCATTTAACCTGAACCTTAAAAATACAGAGATGGGAGGAGGTTGGGAGCAGATACTGATGAGATGTTCAAAAAATATACTAACAAAATAATAAGAAGAAGGAGGGGGAGGAAGAGGTTTGTATTTCAGAATTCATTACCCTAGGAATTACTGTACAAAATTGTAGCTGAAATATGTCCCAAGGTCAAATGCCTACCTCTGATGTCTCTTTGAAGCTAAGATGAGATAACAGATAACATCTATGTATAATTGCACATAATTACAGTAAAAGGTTAGTGCCAGTGAAATGGCCACAAGGGGTATTAAAATAACAAATGGCTAAGTGATGCTTTCTTGCTCTTTCTTGTCTGGGGCACCCTAATGGGGTAAAAATAAATAAATAAATAAATAAGGAGAAGTATTTCCCCTTTCTGGTTGTTGTCCCCTTTTTGGTTGATTTCCCTTTTGCCCTTTCGGGGTTCAGATTATTCCCAGAATTCACTCGCAACCCCCTTTCTGCTCCCTCCCTGGTTTAGCACTCAGTGTTGCCACAGCAGATTAATGACAGCTAATAATATCTGATATATCTGGACATGGCCACATAATGAGTTGCAGTCCCACTGGGTCCCAGAAGTGTCACCACTAACAAATTCACCAGACCTACACATAATTAGCATGTAAAGGGAGTGATCATGCAGTAAATCTGTAGGGGAAGACGGATAGCCCAGGAGAGAAAAATATAAGGGTGAGAACATTTTCCCTCCTTATCATTCTTTACTAAATATATGTTTCTTGGCAAGAATATTTTCTTGATAACAAACTGTGGACAGGTTACCTTTACAGTAACATTATTCCTTCTATGGCTGATAGGCAGAATTTCATTATGTCACTGCTAATGTTTCAATATTTCTGCAAAATGTCACCATATGTAAATTAGGAGAGGTTAGGTTTCCCTGGCAGTTCTCGTTAAAAATGCACGCCCCCCCCACCCCCTTTTCACAGTGGCCTGGTGCTCACTCACTTACCACCTTTTGACCGGCTGGAATTTTGTGAATAAACCCACAGAAACTTTGCCGTTACCCTACCAAGGCTAAATGAAACAGAAACACACGCAGAGACATTACCCTAAAAGCTACAAATGGAACCTATACTAGGAGGGGAAAAGAAAAAGTCCAAAGAAATCCAGAAACCCACATTGTGCCTGGTATAATTACCAGCTCCAAGACATATTTCTCACATGACACTGAGTATTTAAACCCACACGGTAATTTTAGGATTTGTCTCGCACAATCAGAGCTGAAATGGAAATGTTTCTGATTACATCGGGCATGGCATGAAAGCTTTGCACTTGATTCTTCAAACCCAGCACACAAGCCCACGCTATAGAGGAATGCACACTACTTGAAAGGAAACAAAAATATGTCTATGGGAATAAATCCGTGGAGGGAGACACTTCTGAAATTTGGATCAACCCTTTTCTTACATAAGAGCGTAGTTATGGCACTGAGCCAGAGGGCAAAGGCGAAATTACACTTTTTAAAAAGCAAGCCACAGGAAAAGAAAGAGCATTCATGCACTAGACCTCAGAAATAAGGACTCGGGGAGGCTCTTTCCATCTCTTTCACCTTTGATTTGGAAAGTGTGGCCAGTGGTAGCCATGAATTTGACACTTTACAATTCTTCCAGTAACCACAGATGTACTGGAGGGTGTAGCTCCCCCACCAACAACTGGCAAGGACACACCCAGATGCTCAAAGTGATGGAATAGCAGACAGCACCTGTAATCTGGTAATTACCCTACAAAGTAATCAATAGGGACCCTGAAGGCGGAGACTCTGCTTCACCCCTCAGCACACTGTGATCAGGCTTCTGCCCCTCCACCTCTGGAAGGGGACACTGTGATCTCCAAAGTGCTGAATGGAGAGGTACCTTTTAGGTCCCTGTTAAGTTCTACTCACACATGTCTTCCACTATCTTTACATCTGCCAATTCCTTAACGTCCACTTCCAATTTAGACCTTCCTCAGGAACTCAAGTCCCCTTAACCAGTGGTCAAATGCACATCTACTCCTGAATGGTTCAAAGGCTTCTCAGCCTTAATCTGTGTACATTGAGCTTCTCTGTACACCAACACAATCCCAATCCCAGACCTGCTTCTCTTAGATTGAAAAATGCTGATACCGCAGCTCATCCAGTTTTCATAAACGTTTTGAGGTCTTCCTCTCCCTTGCTTTTTTTTTTTAAAGGCATATGAATTTCTATAATTTTTTTTTATTATTTTCCCCCCTTTTTTTGTGGATTTTTGCTTGCTGTCTGCTCTCTGTGTCCATTCGCTGTACTTTCTTCTGTGTCTGTATTTATTTATTTCCCCTCCCCCCTTGCAGCTTGCTTCTGTCTGCTCTCTGTGTCCATTTGCTGTGGGCTTTTCTGTGTTCTTGCTTGTCTCCCTTCTTTTTGTTGCATCACCTTGCTGAGTCGGCACTTGGTGGCATGAGTGGGTCAGGTGGCGCTCCGCAGCGTGCGGGCGAGCCTGCCTTCACAAGGAGGCATCGGGACATGAACCGAAGGCCTCCCGTATGGTAGACGGGAGCTCATCTGATTGAGCCACAGCTGCTTCCCTCTCCCTTGCTTTTGTATTCAGTCAATGACACAATTTTCTTAAATTCCTTTATATCCATCCTCTTTAGTTATTCACTTCTGTGTTCTTTGTTTCTCTCCTAGTTTCAGAACATATGCCATCCTTTCCCTATGAGCTACCAGAAAGGTATTTCTAAAACCCAAATGCAATCATGTTGCTCACCTACTGTAAACCCTCCAGTGGCTCTGACTGCTAAAAGAAATCTATCTAAAATCCAATATTCATTAAAATAGCACTCACAAGTCTCCTTTGTCTGGCTTCTGACTTCCTACTCTCTAGCTGTATTGTCTTCTTCTTGTTGCTCTTTTTGTTTGAAGTTCAGAATCCCAGGCCCTCCCTTGGTCCTATTGTATCAGAATCTGCATTTTAAAAGTATGCACATTTATTTCACATTTAAAGTCTAAGAAGCACTGATTGAGTGCACTGGTTCTCAAACCCAGCTGCACATTGGAATCACCTGGGAAATTTAAAAAATAGTGGTGCTTGGGTCCAAAGCCAGAAGATTCTAATTTAACGATTTCTTAGATGAGACCAGAAACATAATGACCAACAAAAATAAAAAAGATTGATAAATTGGGCTTCCACAAAATTTAAAAGCTTTTGCTCTTTAAAAAGCATTAAGAGAATGAGAAGATAAGATATAGACAGGGAACAAATATTTGTAAATCATATTTCTGATCTGGAACTTGTATATGTAATATATACTATACGATATACAATATATGAAGAACATGAAAACTCAACATTAAGGAAAGAAATGACCTATTAAAAAATGGACAAATGATTTGAATGGATGCTTGACCCAAGGTGTTATGCCAATGGTTGATAAAGACATGAAAAGCACATCAACAACTTCAATCATTAGAGAAATGTACATTTAAACTGCAAAAAGTTAACACTACACACCTATTAGAACGGTTGAAAGTAAAAAGATGGGCCATGGCAAGTTTTGCAAAGGATGGAGAACGACGGAAACTCTCACACACTGGTGGTGGGAAGGTAAAATGGTACATTTGTTGCAGCAGGAAGTTTGATGGATTCTCAAAAAGTTAAGCATGCACTTTACATGGCCCAGCCATTCTACTTCTAGTTATTTACTCAAGAAAAAAGGAAATATATTTGCACACAAGATTTGTACATGGCGAATTATAGCAAATTTATTTATGTAGTAGCCCAAACCTGGAAAAAAAAATGTTCCCCAGATGAATGAATAAAGAGATGGTAGCATATGTGGACTTCTTCTCAGCACTAAAAAGAGATATCAGTACACAGGACAATGTGCAAGGATCTCAAAATAATTATAGCGAATGAAATAAGTCAAAAAAACAGTATATACTGTTTGATTCCATTTATGCAAAACTTGAGAAAATGGAAACCTATCTATAGTGACCTCAAGCAGCCCAGGGGTTGCTCCATGATGGAGGATAAGGGCTGGGGTGAGGACTTCCTGAGGGATCCCCGAAAACAATGGGGGTGATTGCAATGTTCATTGTCTTGATTGCGAAGATAGTTTTACCAGTGTCCACACGTGTCAAAACTTACCAAATCATCCATTCCAATTATGTGCAGTATACTGTATGTCGATTAAACCACAACAGAAATCTTGATGCTTACACTATACTCTGGACCAATTAAAGCAGCTCCATCTTTTGCTCTTCCTCTGAATATACTTTAAGTTCCAGCAATACTAAAATACTAAGTTACATTCCTACTGTATTCATGTCTTCTTGAATTTGCATGTGCTTTTTTTCTTTGCTGGGAATTCAGTCTAACCTACCTCCTCCTTTGTCCTCCCCTTATGACTTTTTATCTGGAAAACTATCCTTCTGTGAATCACTAGCTATTTCCTATGTCTTCCCGGGTCCTCCCACAGTAGCTTGGATTGCTCCAGCCCATCTGTCAACTTCTTTTTACATCTTTTTATATGAATTCCTTAAAACCTGTATATGACCTTCTCCTATCTTAGTGCACTCCTTATAGGAAGGGAATTAGCACTACCCATATAGATTCAGGAATTATTATTTGGCAGGTGCTGAAAAATGTCAGTGCACAGGAAAAACAGGTGACTTTAGCCTGAGCCACAGACTATGTGAGAAAATCAACTCTAGTAATGGCAACAGACATGGGACTGATGATCAGGTTTTCGAATACCATAGGGTCCTTACAAGTACTGGAAATCATTAAGGATAAATGTTTGTGCATATTTTCTAGAAGTTTTCATGCCTCAAATCAACAAGACAACTAAGTAACAAACACTTCTACTATCCTTTTCCCATCCATTGTTCCCTCCACAGATGTAACTGCTAGCACAGGCAGTCTTTATAACAAAAAGAACTCCTTCTATATTGTAATGTCTATGTTTACCTCCTGTTTGTTGAACTGAATGCCCTCTACTGTTTTCTCTTCCTTTTTAAGTTTTAGGGACTGTTCAAGTCACATATCAAAGTCTCTCTACTCCATAAAACTTCCCCCTCTACTCCTACCTGGAAGTTTTCTCCTTTTACTGATTCATTGCAACAGTAATTATTGTATAGTTCAATACTTCCTTGCAAATTGAAAGAGAGACAGATCCCCAGTAATACAGGAGAATAAATGATTCCTTTAGCAACCTGAGAATGGGAAATATTTATAGTTTTCTGTCAAATCTTGATAGCACCAACCTGCAATAACCTGCACATTGCATTTTTGAAGCTATGTGAAAAAAATAATTAATTAAAAATGGATGGCTTTTTAGTGGTGTTGGATCAAACATGCTTAAAATCATTCAAGAGACAAGGACTTAAAGAAAGTCTGGATTAAAAGGCAACTTATATTCTGTGAAGGTAGAACTGACACATGGGACACATGGGAAATGGGAAACAGAGGGGTAACAAATAAACCACAAATAAAATTTTGTCTGAGCAATGAGAAAAATGGAGCTGAAAGTGACTGCATAGAGGAAGCTTGTAGAAGTGCAGGTTTGGGTAAAATGGATCAGGAGCTAGTTTTGGACATGTGGGTAGTTTTAAGGAGATGCCAAGTGTACAGTTGGATTTAGGAGTCTGAAGTCCATGCCAGAAGTTTGGGTTTGAGGCAGAAAGTTTGGAATGATCAGTGTGCCAGCGGTATTTAAATTCATGAGACAGGATGAAAGAGTTTAGAGAGAGAAGCAAAAATAACAAGGACTGAACCCTGAGGTAGTCCAATGTTTAGGAGAGAAGAAAAAAAAAAGTAACATACTCTTTTTGGTGGGAAAGGAAGGAAGGGAAATATTCTCAGTATGTAAATGAACAAATCAACTATCAGCTCTTTGGATTATGTTGAATTATTTAAAATTCATTACCTGTTCATTAATTACTATTCTTATTTTATAATAATGTTAGTTACCATTTATTCGACTTTTATATTCCAAATATATTACAGTAACCACTTTGTAAACCCCAAACTTATTTATTCTTCACACACTCCCAGAAGAAAATTTCTTTGACTATTTCAGTTTCTCAGGAGACACATTTGTCCTTGCCAGTTTAATTGCAATCATTTCACCCATACTTGACCTTTTTTCAGTATTGCCCATCCAGCCAGGTTTTCAAGTTAGAAATCTAGAGTTAAACTTGACATTTCCCTCTGCCTCACCATTACCTCCAATTTAATCCTTTGCAAAACCCCCTGCCATTTTTATTTCCTATTTCCAAAACTGCTAAGGATGCCCATTCCTCTTTTTGTCTCCTTAGTCAATGTCCAGCCGTCATGGGGTCTCCTCTGGATAGCGCCCAAGTGTTCTTTTATCATCCCCTCTCAACCACTCTTCAACCAAGTTCTCAAAACTGAGTCCAAAGAAGAGACCCTAGCCCTTGCTCAACAAGGTGATGAAAGTTTGGAAATAAGAAAATCTCTAGCTGCTTGCCTAAAGATCATCTCTTCATCATGCTGTGGCCACAAGAAAGGTACATTACACAGGGCATTTTGAAGCAAAAAAGAATTTAAAAAATTGAATAGCATTCTTCATCACAGCACTTGAGTAAACTTTTCCATGATGACACTTACAACTAATGATTCTTGAACACATGTAACACATCAGGATCTATTTAAGTGAGCTCATGCATGCAGTTATCTCAACAACCACAAAGGGCAGGCTGTCTCCCTACTCTTATTTTTACAGGGGAGGCCCTTGTCACCCAGCCAGTAAGAGGCAGAGGTGAATCAGAACCCAGGAACTCCATTCCATAGCCCACCTTGTAGGCTGCTGTCCCCATGATTCTCAGCCCCTCCTGAGCCAGCACTTTCTCTTTTATTTTTTTCACAAGAGCTTTTTATATGTGAACATTTATAACAGCTTTATGTGTAATAAACAAAAATTGGAACTAACTCTAATACCCCTCACCTGAGGAATGGATATACACACTGTGGTTTATCAATACAATACAGTGGAACAATACACAAAAATAAAAATGAGAGAACAGACAACCAGGGGAGGGGGGGAATTAAATAAAAATAAATAAATCTTAAAAAAATACAAAAAAATTTTTTAAAAAATGAACAAACTAATGATACATAAATCAACAAGGGTAAATCTCAGATTCATTGTGCTAAATGACAATAGCCAAACTGAAAATTCTGTATCATGTGGAATACTTTTTTTTTTCAGTATTTTAAAATTTATTTTTAAAAAATACTTAGATTACATCAGCACTCTCTTTCATAATGGGTATTTTGTAAATTCCTCTTCACCACCCTAAAATGAAATTCATATTTGAAACACAGTCTAACAACACACTTTAAAAAATCAGTGTAAAACTCTAACTGTAAAATAAACAAGAAATAGAAAGTACTTTACAATGAAATAACATGTGTTTCATTATGTAAATGTTTGGGCACAAAAACACTAGAAGACATACCAAAGAAATGCCGCGAATGTGACAGCTTTAAATGTAGAATGCTATCGATGGGCCAGACTGGTGACTGGATGGTGATGAGTACATCAGTCAGTGACGTGGTTTTCTAAAATGGGGAACAGATCCTGGAAACTTTCCCAATGAAAGGAAGTAAGCTCTTTTCTCTATTTTTGTGCAGTTGTGTTCCTAGAAAATTCAATGTAGATTAAAACTGAGTAAAAAACAAGAGCAATGACTTTATTGTCTGTTTGTAAAACCAAGTTAGGTACTAGGTTCAGATAAACAGATTTTCATATTCATGAATTTCCACCCCTACAAACAGAGGTTATGCCATACTTCTACAAAAAGGCGATTCACTGTAGAATAGTACTGAGCTACCCACTGCAGTTGAAAAGAAGTTCCCTGCTTCTGCCCCCTAAATACTACTTGCAATGCTTCAGTCATTGTGACAAGCTCCCCCCGCAATATTGTCAATGCCCCCCAGGAATGGTACTGCCCATTGAGAATCACTGTAGTTCACAATACTCACTTTCATGTAAACTCCTGGAGAACATGTCCTTTTTGAGCCACAAGAACTAAATTTCTTACTTTCAACTTGGACTACCAGGCTCATTAACCGTATATAAGCAGCCCTTTATTATGTAAAATAATGAACATCTATTGTACAGATGTAGCTAATGAGGGATTCACCTTTAACTGGAAATTGATTCTACAAAGAAAATGTGTCTCTTAGAGACACCATCGCATCTGGGGTCTAAGAAGCTTCTTTGGAATGGAGTTGATAGTCTAATAATGGTCTGAAAGTACATAACTAATAAAGATGGATAGGTTACTTAGAAATTTTGAACGTTTTATGTTTCCTATTAAATACTATTTTTGAACAAATCTGTAACTTTGAGTCTACAGAAAATTTCACTTAGCAAAATCATTTTTTCACAGGTCAGGGCTCTTTGTTTTCCCTAACATGAAAAACCATGTATTCGATGCCTTGAAAAGTAATGTCATCTATTGTTTCTGTTTCCTATTTATAAACTCATGTGTGTCTATGTATGTTTGTGTACATCTGTTTGCATGTGCGACTATAACAAAAGTCCTTGATAAGCAAATGTGGTTTAGTGTAGAGTAAAGGAATATGATGTTGATAGCATACTTAACTAAAATGCCAGGCATTGATATAAGTACCTCAGTCAATCCTCACAACAGCCCTAAAATCTGGGTATTATCAAGTTCATTCTGCAGATGAAGAAAATTCAGCTAGGTAGGTTAGTCTTCCAAGCTGTCAGACAGGAAGCTGACAAACCACAGTCCCAAGTTTGGAAGGTCTGACTTCAGAGCTTGTGCCTTCTCTGCTCAGACCATGTTGTTACAAATTAATTCAATAATGCTCATTTGGACTTGAATACTAACTCATCTCACAAAAGGTAAGATGAAAAGATGTAGAATCCTTATAGTGAATCCCAAAGCCATAAAGCAAATTTGGTTGAAGCCCAACTCCATATCTCCCCAACTGCCTACAAGGAACCTCTGAAGAAGCAGTGTGCTCTAAGGAAAAAAACTTGCAAACCAGTGTCCTAGAGGTCAAAAAAGAAGGTAAGATAAATGATCTAATCTTTGGAGGTCAAAAATGCAAAGCTTAATTTTTTTGATCTTTGAAAATGGTAGTCGTAAAGACTTTAGAAATATTTTTAAAAAACCGTTTGATAGAAAATGAAGGAAACATTAGGATGCCAAATTATTTTTATTCTATGATAAAGAAAAATGTGGATGGAAAAGAGTGGGAAAAAGTAAAATCCAAAATGTCACTGTTTATATTTCAATAGCAATTAGGAGTATAGTTTTACTCACCACCTATTGTGTTCTAAGCTTTTGCTCACACTTTAAAAACATCTCTATGTATATCTCTGGGGAATTCTCAGAAGTTAGTGCTCTTTTATTCATTTTACAGGCACAGGAATTGAGGCTTAAAGAGACTATTTACCCAATGTTACACAAATGTTCAGTATCAGAGCCAGAACATGAATCCAAGTCTGCTACCCCAAAGCCTATTCACTAAATCTGTTAGATTGGGAGCAATTATTTTTCCTTCTGTTGTCCTATTTTCAGAGGGAATTATATTACACTTCTAATGGAAAATGATTTCTAACTATTTCATATAAAATAAAAGGAAACTCTGTGGTCTATGACTGACTTACAACAGGCTATTAGGTTTAGACAGGGAATGTAAAATAGAAGAATGTATATTTTTCATTGAATTTATTTTATGGAGGAAATTGAGGATCCTTAATTCCTGATAATAAATGGAATTAGAACCCAAGTTATTAGGTTGGTTAGTACGAAAACCAAATTTCTATTACAAATGCTAATTCATAAGTATAAATACTTAGAATTGTGCCTCGCACCTTACATGTGCTCAGAAAATGTTAGGTCTTATTACTGTTTTTATAAGTATATAATGGGAGCTCAAATACTGTCTCCTGTTTTGGAGAATGATTTTCCTCAGTCAAACGCTTGTTGTCTGTTTCTTTCTATTTAAAGAGAGCCTCTGTGCCCTAAATAAAACAAAGATCCTTTAACAAATCCTAAATAGTCATGCACTTTGAAGCTCAAAAGTCAAACTCTTGGGAAAATTGTCTGTCAAAAAGTTTAATTTGTATTTTGTAGACAAAATGGCCGATTGGCAGGGCATTTCACAGAATTTTGGCAAGTAGCAAATTCTTTGAAAGGAATTTCAAGATGGCTATGCTATCACATGGTCCTTAAAATAAAAATGTACACAAAGTGGTTCTTTCTTCTGGTACGAGTCACACATAAGAAATAGACGTACGATAAGATGCCTGGAATGTGATCTCACAGTCAAAATGCCTTCTTTTTATCTCAAGTTTGTAATTTTGAAAACAAAATGCATCATTTCACAACAGGAACCCACTGGGAATGATGAGGAGCATAAAATATGTTAAAACAAATTACGCTAGTTTAATATGTTTTGACTCTTCAGTTTTTGCTTTCTTCTCTTCAACATGTAGCCTTTTGTCTGGAGCCATTGCACAGGAGAAAACCAGCGCCTTATGTGCATGAGAGATCCATCATATGATTACCTGGAGGAAATTAAAATGATACACAATGAAATAAGGCAAATGGAATGTTGAGTAATTATTCAGGAAATCTGATTGGCCAATGCAGAGGGCAGTAATTCCTTAGACATTCCATTCTCAAAGAGATCTTGTACTACCCACAGAGATGTGAAAAAAATGCCCTTGCCTGTAGAATCCCCACGGGAAGTCAATGCAAATCAATGTACTTCCTCTTGTTCTTGTTCTGCATAAAGGAACCTGAAGGGCAAGGAACATGTGTCACGAAAAGCATATTATTATTACTATTAATAAGAGTAAATGGGACCTTTGCATCTACAAACAAATCATGGAAGATTTATATTTGTTTTCTCAGCTTTTAAAAATCAATAATAAGTATTAGGGCATTTTCTGGGGATTAATCACCTGCTGGAGTTATTGCTACTTTGATATGAATGAAGTTCAGCCAGTTATTAATCCTGGAGAAATTCTCTACCTCTCAGGCACACAAGCAGGGACCCACAGGTGAATTGTTGCTTCCCCTGAGCCCCAGGGGAGGTGCTACAAAGAGACCAGGGTGGGCACAGAATTTAAAAATGCAAACAAGGAAAGGACCTCCTGAGTTATTTCTTGGAGTTGGAATTTAAATATAATTTTCCAAGTAAAAATTTTTCTTAAAACTCTTGCAGTGCTTCTGAGTCGCTGCAAGTCCAGCATTTTGGCAAGAGTAGATTTGCTGTTGCTAACCTGTCCAGGCCCCTTTTGCTTTAGGGGTGGGGCCCCCAGAGGGTCAAAAGCAAAAGGCATCACCTGGCTCCTTGCCCAACAATAGCCACTGCCATGCAGCAATTCTTTGTTGTTGTTGCTGCGGTCATTAGCAAAGCAAACTATAGATAACTTTTATATAGGAAAATATGTGCACCATTATAATATTCAAACATCTCCATTATCATGAATAATCCACTCACAAAGAAACTATCTCAAAATCCTTAAGTGATTTTTCCATTTCAGAGGTTTATATTATAAGAGCTTTGGCTCTGCTGAAGGACGACTTGTATCAGGGGTTCTTAATCAAGCGTCTGTGGAAAGATTTCAGGGTGTCTGTGAGCTTGAATTGAAAAAATCAACTTATTATCCTCCTTTTCTCAGGCCTCTAACTGAAATCTAGCATTTCCTTCACTTGTGAATGAATGCAATAAATTACAGTAGAATTCATTTCTTATCATACTACAGTTGTTGCATATCTTGAAAAATCACTTACGCTCATCCACACTTTAAAATTACGGTAGTTCTTAGACCCGACGCTAGTTGAGTGTCTTAAAACCATCTGCCGCTACTTTCTGAGAAGGGGTCCATGGTTTTCACCTGACTGGCAAAGGGGTCTGTGGAACAAAAAAAGTTAAGAACCCGAGAGAGTCTACAGCTGCCGGCACGAGAGTCCCATCCACCAGCCGTGTGAGATCGAAGCGCCCCTCTCAATTGAGAAGGGGAGAGGTACTCAGGATGGAGGAATAAAATATGGACTAGAGTTGACTTGCTGGTATTCTACTATAGAACTATTGTGACTCTAGCAATGACGGTATTATAGCATTGATATGGAGACAGTGGCCACAGGATTTGCTGAAGGCTGGGCGAGAGAAAAGGAGGTGTGATATGGGGCATTTTGGGGACTTGGAGTTGTCCTCAATGATACTGCAGGGACAGATGCAGGACATTATATATCCTGCCATAACCCACTGAATGGGCTGGGAGAGAGTGTAAACTACAATGTAAACTGTAATCCAGGCTGTATAGCAGTGCTCCAAAATGTATTCATCAAATGCAATGAAAGAAATCGTTGATATGGGAAAAGTGGGGGGTATGGGGAGTGGGGTATATGGGAACCTCCTATATTTTTTAATGTAACATTTTTTGTGATCTATGTATCTTTTAAAAATAAATTAAAAACATAATTGAAAAAAGCAAAGAAATTCACTCTTTTCATGTGGGAAAAAAAGGTTAAGAACCCCTGACTTACATAAAGCTTCACATTCTTCACAATTCCACATTTGCCTCCACCAATACCACTAGATTCCTTTACAACAGTGATATATCAAAGTTCCTGCCATGCCCATCACGACCCGGCAATTTATTATAAGAGCCTTAAGCCTCCTCCATTGATTCATCGTCACCCCCCACCTGAGTTATCCTTCCACTGATAATTAGGAAATTCCAAGAATATTAATATTTCTCAAAGCTTGGATTTCCTTAAGTTTCACTAAAACCTAACACATGGCCTCAACTCAGAACCTTTAGCTTTTTTTAAAATAGCCAATTGCTGTAAATACACAGCATAATCCTTGCGAACCACTTTCTTTGACAATATCAAATATATTATATGTTTATGCTATTAATTTGAATATTCACAATAGAAATTCTTCATATTTTAAAATCAATCTTTCTACAATTTCTCTTTCCCTGGCATGAGGGCTAGCTCAAATTTCTCAGGTTAATTGATCCATGCTCATCTTTTTTTTTTTTTTTCTTTTATAGGGGTCACTATGTAGTGCAGTTCCATGGGTTTTTAAAAACATTTTATTCTCTTACCATATGTACAACCTAACATTTCCCCCTTTCGACTACATTCAAATATATATTTCAGTGCTGTTAATTACATTCACGATGTTGTGCTACCATCACCACTCTCCATTACCAAAACATTTCCAAATAGAAACCCTGTACGTTCTAGGCCTTAGCTTCCCATTCCCTGTTCCTACCCTGCCCCTGGTAATCTTCATTTTAGATTCCAACTCCATGAGTTTGCTTACTCTAATTGTTTATTTTCGGTGAAAACATACAATATTTGTCCTTTTCTGCCTGACTGGTTTTACTCGACCTTGCTGTCTTCAAGTTTCATCCATGCCATTACGTTTATCAGGACGTCATTCCTTTTAATGGATAAATAATGTTCCATTGTATGTATAGACTACATTTTGTTTATCCATTCTTCGGTTGATGGACACTTGGGTCGCTTTGAACTTTTGGCAAATTGTGACTAATGCTGCTATGAACATCGGTGGGCAGATATCTGTTCGAATTCCTGCTTTCAATTCTTTGGGGTATACACCTAGTAGCGGCATTACTGGGGAGGCATCAATTCTTACCTAAAGAGGGAAAAAATCAATTATGGAGGAATATTTTATCAGTAATGACCTTTCTGGCAGGAATAGACAGTCATGTTATCAGAATACAGGTGTGGAGAAGAAGAGCGATCATTTCAGTAACACCTACATAAGGAGTTTAATGAGGAGAGTCAATACTCATCGTTCACATGGGGTTTAAAAGTTGCTGCTTCTAGAAGATAGTTGCATTATTTATTGTGCTTCCAATCAGAAATACCTGCAGTATTAAAATTATTTTGACAGATCTTTAGATACGTTTATTATTAAGGATTAATGAATTTGCATTGTGTATTTTCTGTTACATTGAGGTAACAAATAATTTGGTTTTTGGGTATATTTCCCTGCCAAATGAAGACATCAAGTAAAATAATTTCCATACAACTGCTGTGAGCTCGTTTTGAATCCATGATTCTGATTCCCACCACACCCCATCTGTCTTTCTCTCAGGGGATTTTCTCCTTCCAGAACACAGTGTTCAGAGAGAAGTCCATGCCAGAATGCCATCACTGGTAATGGGAATGGATACCCTTACTAGAAAGGAGAGTTAAAGTACGCCTCCAGTTGCTTTCTCCACTCTTGAGGGTGTACCTACAAAAGGCAAGAAAAACTAAGATTCCTCTCATTACCTCAAGGAAAGTATAGGTAAGACAATGCATTTTCTATGAAAGCAAGTGACCTAGCTCATCCGCCTACTATTTCCTTTCTGTGGGAAACTGGACAAGTCCATTGACATCTCTTGATTTCAGTGATTTGACCTCAAAAATGGCTGATCATTCAGAGGTTGGATTCATGTGACATTTTATGGTTTTCAAACACCTTTCTCACATGATCTCACACCTTCATTCAAAATTTTCTGCTGAGAAAATTTAAACCAGGGAAAACTAAAGGACTTACAAATATTTTTAAATGTGACAGATGAAGGACTAGATAGAGAATAAATCAGCTGAGATTTTTTCCCCCTGGAATCTTCTCTCTAGACCAGGCTCCCTCTCTCACCCCCAGGAAAATAATAGCACAGACATGTATTTTCTTTCTAATTCTATTCAGACTCTAAATCCTATAATGGGATAAGAAAAAGGGGGAATGTTTAAGGCAGAGAAAAATTGTTTAACTTTTTATAAATTTTCAAAGATAATTGGAAGCAGAGTACAGAGGGTTACATAAGAACAAAAATAATAGACTCATATTCGACTTACAAATTGAAAAGAACTCAATAACATTTAAAACCTTGACCATGACTAACAGAGGTTGAATAGGCACTTCCCCGTGTTTCCTTATTTTTCCCTTGTTTTATCAATGATGTTGACATCCACTGATTTCAGGGTAGAGATATCCACATCTTCTTGAATGTTTTTCTTCCCTTTGTCCCCTGCTCCATTCAGTCAGTTGCCATGTTTTGATTCTTACTGCTGTTTTATATCTCTCCCTTTAGAGTCCCACTGTGGGTGCTCAGGATGAGTCTTTTATCTCTCATTTTAACTATTGAAATAGTCTCAAAAGAGCTCCCTGTCTTTTGTCTCTTACCAGTCACCATCTTCCAAGTATAAGTGAAACCATGTCATGTGGATTCTCAGATTACGTAGAGCAATTTTCAAACTTGGATGAGCATCAGAATTAACAGAAAGGTTTCTTAACACAGATTCCTGGGCCCCATGTCCAGGATTCCTGGTTTAATAGGTCTGAGTGGGGCCTGAGAATTTGCATTTCCAACAAGTTTCTGTGACATGCTCTTGAGACTGGTCCCAAGACCACACTTGCAGAACCACTGACCTTGAAAAATATATCCTAATTTCCTAGCCCTAATTTACATTCTGAACTTTACTTCCCACTAAGTTAATTCATATCAAAATAATTGACTCTAGTAATGTACTTTCTGTCTCCATGATATGTCACTCAATTTAATAATAAACATCTGTTTAGATAGCTCCAGAATCAGACATCTGTATCCGAACTCTGAAGTGACCTTGAGCAGTTGACTCAATCCTTTGCATCTCAGTTTTCCCAGAAGTACAAAAAGAGATAATAGCATATACCTGCCTCAAAAGAGGTTGAGGACTTGGCATCTTGCTAGCACTCAATTAATCTAAGCTCTTCCTATTACTTTCCGAGTTGCCTGTTAGTCTTAAGCCATTCCCTTCAGGTATGTTACCTCTAATTCTTAACATAATCCTTGAAGGTAGCTATTTTCATCCTCAATTTAATAGGTGAGAATGATGAAGCTCATAGAGGTTAAAAAGCTATCTGGTTTACTGGGTTCTTCAAACATAATTTCTCATTACATCATGTCACCATCTTTATATCACTGATTACATTACCCACCCCAGCCCTCCCACCCACTTCTCCATTCTCCAGAATTCTGTTCACACCTTAAGGCCAATCAAGAAGACTTCCTCAATTTGGGCATCCCCTGGACAGCCCTTTGCTACATTTGTACTATATCACTGCTTTCATTCTGTTTCGAGTCTGTCTAGCTAAATAATTTATTAAGAAACTTTCTGGTAGCCACTGATCTTGGAAACCCTTTTATCTCGCACAATGACCAAGTCAGAGCTCTGCTTAGTGTCATTTCTCAAATTTTTGATGAACTTCAAAACGAAAATATGACAAAATATGAATTAAAATAAAGCTTAACATGTCCTCTCCATTTTTATTTTGAAAACCTGGGATGAAATTTGGCCTGCAATAAACAAAATATTCCTGAAGTCTATTAGTCTTTTAATTTGCTTGTATCTAGTTGACTTCAGTCAATTCAAATTCAGCTATTGTGTTAATGGCGGTTCACATAACCCCTCCTCAGTTTAAGTGCATAGCTAGCAAAAGTGAAATTAATCCAACAAGAGCAATCCTTCTTTCAATTTTTGATATCCAATGTTTAAACCTAAAGAAAAGGTTTATTGTCCATAATTTTTTGTTTTTGGATGTAACTGTCGAAAATGTTTCTTGCCCTGCTTGCTATCCTAGTGATTGCCTTAGTTCTTCACCCTAATTTCTTATGAAAAAAATTTTTCTAAGCTGATAACCATTTCCACCATTTTTAAGGAAGAATAGCTAAGTCTTCATATTTGCCATTTTAATTTACATACCTTTAAAGTTGAATTTTGGGTGGTTCTTATTTTTTAATGATTTTATGTCAAGGACTGTTTCACAGTTTACTGTTGAGATAATATTTTGATTTTTCACCATCCCTTATTTTCTACCCTAAAATTCTGATGAGTTTTTGAGGAAACATAAATGTCTTTACTATGGGATTAATTTCTGTGTTTTTAGAGGCATAATATTAAATATTATCTAGCACTTTTTTAAAGTTTTCTCTTACATTCCACTGACTAAAAATTGTGAGTTTAACATGTTCTATATCCTTAAGAGAAAGGAGTTCATATGATAAAGTCAGTGGTTAGCACACATAAAACTTTTGCATCCTGAAAAGAATAATATATAGTATCTTGTATCCCAATTAGGTGGAACAAATATGCTACAATTTATAATTATGATATCTATTATCATTATGTTTAATGAATCCATTCTTGAATTAAGGTTCTCTTCAGTTTATTCACAGTGCTATAAAGACTGTTATAAAAAATGAGCAAGGCTTTCATCCATTTATAATAAAAGCTGAATGGCTAAACAGACCTACATTTTTTTATTTGCATTAATGAGTTCATCCCTAAATATATATGCAATAATATAGAAAATTAAGTTACAAATGTAGGGATGTGCTCCAAGTCACCATGAAAATCTGCATGCAAATGCATAATAATCACAAATCTACAATATTACAATATTAAAAAATACCCACAATTAAATTATCATGTGAAAATAATCATAATGTTATTGGAAACCCAATTATTGTGGCAACCCTTGTCGGGGAATTAGCAGAGTATGGCAAAGGCAAGTCAGACCTGAATTCATCAAATATATATTATCACAATATTACATGTTCACTTCGATTCCATGCAAAGACAAACATCCTCTCTCACTAGTATCTGCTCAATGCATTTGTATTATTCATGAACAACTCTGTGATCTATTATACATACAAAACTGATTGTACGCTTCTTGCCGCAGGCTACAATGCAGAGACACAGAATTAATTTTATTATATACACATGCATGATAATTGTGAAGGATTCGGTCAAATACCAAACTCTGCTCCGGTGCTCCATTATTCTACTTTCCAAAAAAAGAGGTCTAAGGTCAGCAGCGATTTCTCTTCCTGACAGTGAAACTCTGTCATTTAAGAGTAGAAAGCTCCTTGGTAGTTCTGAGCCCCAAGCTGTGAAGAATAGACCAGGCACTGCTCTCTACCACAGCAAATAAATAAGTTCATTTTATTGAGACCCTAAAAACGTGAGTCCAATTGACACCGTTATTGGGAATATCTGTGAATTGCAAGTTGTAGCTACCTTATAACTGGCCAGTTCTCCTGCAGGGACAACTGGGCCATATTTTCTGACATTGACCAGGGATTTAAAAGTGGGATTTAAAAGTAACATCATTTTACAAGGCTGGCTAGTTTCTCACTCAGCAGCTCTCCTATCTGCTAACTATAAACATTTCGGGTTCCTTTCCTAAACCGTTGATTCCTCCAAGGACTTGTTTTCTTTTGATCTCTGAATCCTTCTGTCACCAGTATCTAGCAGACTGCTATAGAAAGAGAAGAAAATAAACGCTTAGTAGGTTTAAGATATTATTCCCCCGCTGCTGTCTACCATAATTTTATTTTCTGAGTGGATCTATACCAGCACCGTTCCATAGAAATATAATACAAGCCACAGATATAATTTTAGGTTTTCCTGTGCCTGTACTTGTAAAAGTATAAAAAAGAGCAAGTGAATATAATTTTAATAATATTTTATTTACTCCAGCATATCCAAAATATTATCTTTTCAAGGTAATCAATATGAAAAAAAATATTAGTGAGAGAATTTACTTTTTCATGAGATATTCTAAATCTGGTGTGTATTTTGTACTTACAGCATGTCCAATTCAGACTAGCCACAACATTTCAAGGGCTAAGTACATGTATGGGGCTGGTGGCTGCCATACTGGAATGAGTCTATCTTGACTATGATGGATTCATTGACAATAATCAGTTAAATGGCTTTAGATATGTGCATTCCAGATGAGCTGATCAACTGTTTTTGCTTTACAACTGATTTTCTATGTGTCAAGTAGGTATAGTTTCAGATTCAGAGAAATCATTTCAAATTAGAGCAAATAAAAATAATTTAAAAATTAGATAAAACTTTTGGAAAGGGCATTGCTTTGCCACAGGTAACTCTTCCAGAAGTAACAGATGCCCATCTCATACACTACTCCCCATCTACAGACTTTGAGTAAAAGGAGTCTGTGGAAGAAAATGTAGTATAAGAAAAAGTGAGCATAATTCAGAGTCTGAGAAACCTAGGTGTAAATCACTATTCTCTCTATTGAGCCATTTACTGAATATTTCTGATTGGTTCCCAATCTATAAAATGAGGTAACAACTCCTCTTGGACTTGCTGTGAGACTTAAGTAAGAGAATGTTTATAAAGAGCTTAGTACAGCCATTTGGCTTATGGTAAGCACTACATGAAAGCCGATTATTGTTATTTTTTATCATTGTTTTTACAATTATTCAAATACCCCAAAATGTCACCTGATCTTTCAATTTGAGTCTTCACACAAAAAATGAGAATGGTGAAAGCAGTTTTCTGGGTTGCAACTGGAAAGATAAGCTGGTAAATTGGATCAACTCTAGGTAGAAGTTGCACAAAGTGTCACATACAGGTTCTCCGCTAAATGCTCTTTTTTGCTACGATGTTGCCTTCCCTCTAAAGAGACTCCGTGCTATAACTTTTTCAGGGATGCTTTTCAGAATCTTATTGATCAGGACCATAATTAAAAACAATCTGCTTAAAGTTCACAAATAAAAAGGTCTCTGCTTTATTGCAGAGGCTTTGGTAACAGAGAAGATTTGTATAAAAGCTTGGGGGTATTCCATTTAGAATGCATATGCCTTGCTTTCTTGTTTTTAATTCATGGTGTACATTTGCCTTCTCCAGTTCTTTTATTTTCCTTTTTCATAGTATAGAATCACAGTTACAGTGGATGTAAGAGATGAGCATTCAACACTCCATGTGCATTTCTAGTACACAAAAGATGGGTGCTTTCTTCCCCTTAACCTAAGACCACACATAATATCAACTACATTAGGTAATGGTACAGGTAGGTAAGTATAACACAGGTGTTGACTAAATTTGGCAGGCTCGTTTTCAACAGCAAACTTGGCACAGTTGTAGCCAATGAGGTTTACACGGGTGCTATTATTGCTAATGGAAAACTTTTTCCGATACCCCACCATGCCCCAAACCTATGACCATGTAGGGAGTTCTTGAACGTTTCAACTGAAAATCCAAATGGCAGTGACTTATTTTAAAAGTCTTCAAATAAAGGTTGTTCAAATTAGACCCTTTGTGATTTTTTTTTTCATCTCCTTTAGAGTGGGAACCTGTGACCTCTCTTCCTTCGGTTCTCGTGTACACCTAAAACGTTAGTATTTGAGAACCGGTGTAACGTGTGTTCAGGAGTGAGTAGGGTAAACTCTCTCAAGTGTTGGGAAGCCAAGCTCTTGCCACCCTCGTTGGTTTTTTCACATAGGCATCTGCTTCACCCGGGCTTAATCACGACTTGTTGCAGAACGTCTACAGCAACCTGCTCTAAAGCACTGGTGATATGACCAGGCTCTTTGCAACAAGCAGGAACACGACTGTGAAAAAGGCGAGGCTCAGGGAAGAGGTTTGGGGAGTTCGTTCCCAGCATTTACTAGCTCCGTAACTTTCTGAGAGACTTGTTTTCTGCTTAGCTAACTTTCCACAAGCTTTTAAGGTATAACAAGACCCTGCACATTTTGTTTTGTTTTACCTTTTAGTTTTATAAATTGATGGAGTTTTGAAGCTTCCAGAGCTCCCTTCCAATGACTCTCTGGTGTGAGCTGTCTCTGTCTCTTTCTAAACCCTTTTTATTCAATGGGCAATGTCTATTTTCAACTAACCCTGGAATAACCTGCTCCTTATTCGCTCCAGACACTTAGATGTTTAGGGAGAGAAAGTAGCTCAAGGAGAGGCAGCTAATGATGTATTTGCATCTGTTGAATTTGATATATATACATAAAATCCTGAGTCTAGAAAGAGGATACATTTTAAACTAAAGAACTGTAGTACTCAGAGAAGCACTTGTTTGTGTGTGTTTCTTTTTTCCAGGGTTTACTGCATAAAATGGTCACTGTGTCAGGATCACCCTCCCTCCCCTTTTAAGGCAGGTTTCTTACTAAGAGTCTCTTACATCCACAGTTAGTGGTAATAGGACAGAAATTTTAATTTCCTTATATTTTTGGCCAGAGCTTTCTCATCTTTCCCAAAGTTCTGCCTTGCACAGTTCAAAAGAAATAGAAATGTTGAGTCAGAAATATGACTACTTCATTTTAAATTGTCTAGCAGCTACATTTAAAAAGCAGAAGAAACACATACAACTAACTTTACTAATTATTTTCTTTAAACAAATATATCCATTGCAACATGTCATCATATTACTTGGAAAAAACAGAGAGATTTTACATTTTTTCTACTAAGTTTTGAGACCCTGTGTGTATTTTATACTGTCAGCACATGTCAGTTCAGACCAGTCACAACCCAAGGGCTAGAGATACCTGGGTCACTAGTGGCTACTACATTGGACAGACAGATCTAAACCAATTTTTCCACCTGTCTTGGCCTGAACTGCAGAATGCTACCATCGATAGAGGAAACAAACGTTTTCCTTGCACAGAGCTGGGATTCTGAACACTGACTGACATTTGACCAAAGAAAATGTCTTTATATCTAAGCTCTAGAACTATTACTTCTCCAATAAAGCGCAACCCTTGGGTCACTTCAGGCCATTTCTCGTGATTTGCATTAGGTGTTCTTTGAGACACAACATTAATCCAGTAATAATTAAAATGATCTACTGTACTATTAACATTCTCAAATCTTTTCAGCAAAGTGATCCATGCCTGCAGCAGGCTGACTAATTAAACGGCACACAGCTGTAAATGGCTATTGTAAGCACTTCCCTCTTTAGAAATACAGCTCTGGCAAGGGCAGTTTATGGTGACTAGAGCTACTGGGATTGATCTGTGTTACACAGAGGCCAAGGCAGCACAAATAGCAAGTTTTACTTGAGAGCCTGGGAACTCACTTGGCTGCCAAGGTGGAGGTTTGGCCACAGTGTGGCCTCCTGGGAAAATGGCAGGCTGTGGACCAGTAAGCCATTGGCCCCGTGGGGGCTGCGGTTTCAGGATGACGATGGTTTCTACAAGGAGTGCGCCCTGACCTTTCACAAGTGAGTCAGCATTTCTGGGTGGTACAGCCCACCTCCCGGAAAGAAGGAACCCAACTTCAACCCCACCCAGCAGCCTCTCACCTGCCGTGATCCTACCCTGAGCCAAGAGATTTGGGTGTGTGAATTCCAAGAGCTGCCTCCGTACGCTTGCTTCTTTATCCTGCTGGAGTCAAAATGAATTCCTTGTTTCTTGTTCTCCCTTCCACGCTGGCTCCCCCATTAAACGATGGCAGTTAGTCATGTCTGGGATTTTTCACAATAGTCTTCCCTGTTCTAAAACGCAAGCGATGTTTGCATCGCCTTGAAAAAGACCTAAAAATGTCAAAGGCAGCTACACCACTGGCAAGGGAGTGTCAACTTCTTCCATACACTTTGGAACTCCCAGGGAAGACCCCAGTAACACTTCATCAGCCCTAGGTGAATCTTGTAAGTGAACGTGGGGTGTTGGCACTTCTGTTTCACCTCGTCTATTTCCACATGCCAGTCACCCGGTAACCATCTTTACATCATCAGTCATCATGGTCCCCACATCAGTGGTGTGTCAAATGGCTTGGCTCCAATCACAGTGCCCGGCGCCGAGTTAGCACACGGCAAAACAACAGATCAGTGAGTGAGCAACGAGTGCAGGAGCTCACATTGCTGTCAACTCACCAACATTCCTGGGCAATCTCTCCTCAATCTGAGGATGTTTTCAATATTGTATAGAATTATGGCAGAAAACTATCAGGCTGTAGAAGCTAAGGAGTCTTACATTATTACTTCTGCTCTTCAAGTCAAGTGAACAAACTTTTGCCCTAGATCAGGTAAAATGGAATTAAGAAAAAAGTTCTTCTATGCCAAAACAGGGATCAGAACTGTGGTCCAAGAAGGAAATCAATGAAAACACCGTATATTTGCTCAGAATAATAATTCCTTTAGGTATCTAGGTATCCAAGCAGATACCTGGATAAATAAAGGGTTTGAACTATCCCCTTTGCTTTTCATTGTGTATGACTTCCATTTACATAAGATTTCCATGTGACCTGTATAGTCTAGTAGAATGACCCATACTACACTCCTCTGTATGACTCAGCGGGCAATAAACTCAGTCCTGGGCATGTGCAAGCGCAAAGCTCTCTAATGCCTCAACTTGCCCAAGGGAAGAGCAAGCTCATCACCAAACACATGCCCTGCAGTAATTAGATGAATAATACAGTTCAAACTTCAACCTTATTTTCCAAAAGCATTCAGCATGATTTAAGTACCATCAGTTTTGATGGAAGTAGGTTTAATAGCAATAGTTCAAACTGTCAGAATTGTCAGTGGCCACATTAAAATACAGAAGGATAGAATCAAATCTAGAAATGACATTCATTGTAGGATTGGCTTCACTGCCAGTCACTTTGTATGGTTTTGCAGAGGGGAACGATGAGGTTCCACTTGGGCTTTAATAAGCCTACTGCAAATTGAGGTTGCTGTGTAAAATATGTCATATGATAGCTCTGAAGAGCTGAGGGGTAAGGACGGTGAAAAATAAATATTTAGGGGCAGGGATAGAGAAGCCCTAAGGAATAAATTTCTTATTAGTTTCTTCTTTAGGATCCCCTGTTCAGAGTTACATCCATTTTGAAGGATACACAAAATGGTTATATATGTAATAGCATCAGAAAAGTATAAAATAGGCTGAAAAGCATGTTCAAATGCTCAAATGACAAGAACATAGCTTCTACTTTTTTGCATTAGGCAAACTATTTCCAAGGAAATCATTTAGCCCTGTGACTAAATGAATAGTCCATTTCCAAAGCAAATGTTCGGACAAAATGTTGACGTATTTTATTTTGAGGTCCAAAATAAAACTGAATATATGCATTTCATGTCTCTAGACTGTTAAAAGACTTCTTGGTTGCTGCAATAGCTGCTAAAGTAAACCACAGTAAATTGTATTCTAATTATCACCTTTAGTGATTTATAAGTAATGTCATTTATTTGGACATGTTCTAAACGTTATTCATCTTTTTTGTGTAGTTAGTTGTTACATAGGGCATAAATATAATTGGCATCTATATCATTAGGGATCTTAATTTGATCATATTCATTGATCTGTCTATATCAACTCTTGCCTCATTTCACTCCTTTTAAATATCATTAAGTATGTCACATTCAGATTAGATTCTTTACTCATTGAAAATTCTTACAAAGATGATTGGTTTCTCCTCCATTAGAATTTGAGCCTCTAAACATTGACCAAATCCACTTCAATACATATTTCAAAACGTGACTAAATGTAGTGATATATTTTAAGTAAACAGAAGTTCAAAATAATCTCAATATCCCATTGCCCTTACCATCAGTCTCAGTAAAACAGATCAATGGAAAACAATATAACAGAACAGCAAACATAAATACTGAACTCTTATTTGTAGATGTTGCCATAAATGTAACACCTACCATATATAGAGAGGGATACTGAAAATAGTTTTCTTTTGTAATAAGTGCACTGTTTCCTGAGAGAATGGTAAACTGAGTGCTATAAATTTATTATTAGGTTGAAATCAACAAGGAAGCTACTTCCTAAAGATCTCACACACCCAAGTTTATGCTGAAGAGAAAAATGGTCCTTTTGGATTATTGAACTACAACCTGATGGCCATGATAGATGCTTGATTGTATCCAAATATCATCAAAGCATCTTATCATTCAATACAGAATTCAGTTAACTAGATATTTTATGTGTGAGAGAAAAAATCGAAATGTGGTTTGAATTGAGCAGATGCCTTGGAAAATATAGATCAGAACATTATTGTGATTGGGTTATAACATTTTGGCTGTAAAATGAGGCACATCTACATCAAAGGCAGAGGTAGATTGCCATATAAATAGAAGCCCTACCGTTATTTCACAGACCTACTTCTACAGGGCTGTTGCATCAGTTTTCTTCATTCCTCTTTTCCTTTCTTTTTTTTTTTTAATATTTATTTATTTATTTATTTCTCTCCCTTCACCCTCACCCTCACCCTCCACCCCGGTTGTCTGTTCTGTGTCTATTTGCTGCGTCTTCTTTGTCCGCTCCTGTTGTTGTCAGCGGCACAGGAATCTGTGTTTCTTTTCACTGCATCATCTTGTTGTGTCAGCTCTCCGTGTGTGCGGCACCATTCCTGGGCAGGCTGCACTTTCTTTCACGCTGGGCAGCTCTCCTTACGGGGCACACTCCTTACGTGTGGGGCTCCCCTACGCGGGGGACACCCTGCGTGGCAGGGCACTCCTTGCGCACATCAGCGCTGTGCATGGGCCAGCTCCACACGGGTCAAGGAGGCCCGCGGTTTGAACTGGGGACCTCCCATGTGGTAGATGGACGCCCTAACCACTGGGCCAAGTCCGCTGCCCATCTTTTCCTTTCTTGTGTGTATAATAAATCTGCAATACTATCAAGTATATGAGCCACACCCTTAAAAACAGCATATTCATGAAAGAACTTTCAGAAAGTGAGCCATTTAATGGATTATTTTTTGGGAGAAATCCATATCATATTGTGTCTTCTCTTTATCAATCAGTTCTCAACCCCAACCATACAATTATTTTTTAACAAATCAATTTTATTGATACATGTTAATAAAACATGCATTCATCCAAAGTGTACAATCAGTAGTATGTGGCATAATCACATATTTTTGCCTTTATCATTTCAATCATTTTTAGAGGATTTTCATTATTCCCATAATAAGAAATAAGAAATGAAACTCATCACCTTTCAATCCCTGTTTCCTCTGCCATACATAGCTGCTATTACTTTTCCTTCTTTCTAGAATGTTTGTATTTATATTGTATAAAATAGTCTTATATATGCAATATCACCCATAATCATATTTTAAATGAGGTTTCACTATGTTATACATTCTTAAGCTGTACTTCTAAAAATAAAATGACTTTAGACTTACCCTTTCAATAACTGTCATATCATGTAATAGCTCTACTAGTTACAAACACTATGATGTGCTTTCACCATTTCTATTCATTTCCCAAGATTTACAAACAACATTTTTATCAATTCTGCACAGATTAACCCTTAGCTTTCCATTCTTTACTCCTCTTCTATTATCTGGTGACCTATATTCTAATTATTAACTTCATGAGTTTACATAATAGATATAGTTATAATAGCACAATTATACAGTATTTGTCCTTTTGTGTCTAGCTTGCTTCACTTAACATAATGTCCTCCAGGTTCATCCATGTTGTCATATGATTCAAAACATCATTTCTTCTTACTGCTGCATAATATATCATCATGTGTATACACCACAATTTCTTTATCCATTCATCAGTTGATGGACATCTGGTTTGTTTCCAAATTCTGGCAATCATGAATAACACCGCTGTGAACATCAGTGTGTAGATGTCCGTTTGTGTCACTGCTCTCAGTTCTTCTCAGTATATACCTAGTAATGGTATTTCTGGATCACATGGGAAATCTATCTTTAATTTCTTTAGGAATTGTGGAAAGTCCTCCACAGTGGCCACACCATTGTACATTCCCACTAACAATGAATAAGCATTCCTGTTTCTCCACATCCTCTCCAAAATTTACAGTTTTCTGACTTTTTAATGGTGTCAAACTTGTAATTTTATGTGGTTAATGTAAGAGAAGAGGAATCCTAAAATAAGCTAACATAAAACATTTCCTATATGCCAGCTATTTTCAATGTATTGTCTTTCTTTCTTCTCACAACCGGCCTACAAAGGGAATTTATATTAATCCCATTTTATATTTGTAAAGGTTATATCAAAGAAATACACCTTGTAGGACATAACCATAAAGAAATTCTTTTTTGATCTTGCATAAACCTTTAGTGTATTCTACAGGGCTTGTTCATCTTCTATCCCTGGATGAAATTTTTGATAAGTCCTTTGGATTTTCTGATCATAGGCACACAATAAAGTCAGTTTCTGTTCAATGATTAAAAAGTTCATCTCCATATAATGGTCCAAACTTCAAATTTTATTAAAATGAAGACTTCATGCTCTTTCAGCTTAGACATTGCAGGATGACTGCAGGAAAAAGAGGACCATTTGTTTTCCCGATTCCTTGCCTTCTAATTTAACTCCTTTTCAACATCCTGCTTAGCATGGGGCCTGACACTCCAGGATAGATCACTGGAGGAGCTAAAAGGTTAGTAAAACATTATAAAATCTGTTTCCCACCTTATTTGCCAATCCCACCTTGGTGGTCCACCATATCACTTTGGTGTATAATATTTATTGACTGGAATCATGACTAAAATCCTATTATCTTTGAAAATATCATTTAAAAATTAAAGATTTAGCAGCTTTTGAAGTTTTCTAGCCAAAACAGAACTTTGGTTTTGGAATATGGTTAACTTCATGAAGGCCATTACTGTGTTGCCACTCTTGTGTTCCTCTTCCAGAAAAGGAACAAAAATTGTGTAACTTGCTCCATCTTTAAAGCGTTTTAAACATGATACTTCCTATTAATAACATAGTGGACTGAACAGCATTACGAACTTACATTCACAAAATGAAAAGAATATAGTCGTGGCACTTAATTTGTGCTAGTTGTTCAAGGAAGAGAGCCTCCATCAACTCAGCCAACTGTAATCACAAATTTGATTTTCTTTTGCAAATCTTAAAATATATTTTCACATTTTCTAGAACTCACTTTAAAAAAGTGACAAAACTATAATTGGTTTCAAACATCTAGAAAATATACAGACAGTGTCTTATTGGTGTTGTGGTTATATTCCATGGTGCATTCAGTGTTCCGTGCCTGGGTGGGTGGACTGCATTTGACTGTACGTGTACATGTGTGTGTTCATGTGTGCCTATGAGATAGGTGTGCATTTCTACCTGTTATGCAAAAGGCCAACATGCACATTGACAAATTGTGGCACCTTTAAAATGGACAAGAGTACCAATTTCTAGATAAAAGAAATGTAGCGATCGAGAAATTAAGTGGGCAGGCCAAGTTTCCAATGCTTTTCCTGCTTTAAACATAAGCAAATATCAGATACAGAATATAAAAAGTGAAAAACTAAGAGTTTATACGCAGAATCAAATATTATCTCTGAGGTTTAAAGAGGACAAAAATATAAAAGGTAGGAAGAATTGTGAATCACTAGCAGCCAAAGCTGAAGCACGAAGCCTCCAAGAGGCTGGGCTCACAGACCTGCTTAAGGCTGAAGAGACAAACCACATGCCTGAGAGCCCACAGTTGAACTTGGGAATAAAGTGGAACAGCAAAGACTGGGAGAGACAAGCCCTATGCCTGATTGTCCACAGCTGAGCTCTGGGAATTGGCAGATTCTGGAGGGAAAGGAAGGGAACTCATCCGAGATGGGCCATCACCTGGCTTCACCACGTGTCATTACTCCAGGATCACCAGTAGCTGACGCTGGCGAGAGCGCTTCTCCGATGGTACTTTGATGTGGACATTTCACAGCCTCAGGACTGTGAGCTTTTACCATAAGTAAAATCCCCATTATAAAAGTCAATGTGTGCCTGGTACTTTGCAGCCCTGTGGCAAACCAAGACAATTTTCATCCATCTTCTGATTAGCAATCAGAAAGAATCCAGAAATTAAAGAATAACATCTTTAAGTTTTGTACCAAAAACAAATAAGGTGTTTCAACTACAAAAGGAAAACAGTAACTTTGTAAGACAGACACCAAATCAATCAAGAGATCATTGTGAATATCGTCATCAGTGATTGGACAAATTGAAACTGTGTGCCCCCTAATAGAATGTAATGAGAAGTGTCGCCCCTGTAATAGTGCTACCAAGGATCATATCCTGAATCTATTCCTGAAGAAACATCAGGTAAACCAAAACTGAGGGGCATTCCTCAAAAGAAAGCTGGTTTATAAGCTTCAAAATGGTCAAGGACATAAATATAAAGGAAAAAGTCAGGACTGTTGCAAGACTTAAGAGATAGGAAAATTAAACCTAACACATGATTCTGAGCTGGATTTTTGATACAAAGGATATTTTTGGAACAATTAGAAAAACTTGGATGTGGTCAGAGGATTACAGTATTAATGTATCAGTGATAATTTTCTGATTTAGATGGTTGTGTGTGTTTATCTGAGAGAATGTTTATAAAAAATATACACATAAGTGCTGAGGCATTGGGTTGATAACATACTCTTGAAATGGTCAGGAAAATTGTTCTTTGTACTCTGCTTGGAACTTTTTGATATTTCTTGAGATTATTTCAAAATAAATATAAAAAACAAGAGCAAAGTATTAATAAATAACAAACATTGATGAGTGTTTATCAGATTCCAAATACTCTCCTCTGCCTCATTACATGTATTTCCTTATTTAATATTTACAAATACACAATAAAGTCAGTTTCTATTCAGTGATTAAAAAGTTCACTTCCATATAATTGTTCAAACTTCAAATGTTGGACTGTTTGTTATTCTTTTATACTAAAGAGTATTACTCTTTATTATTACTTTTATACTAAAGCACAGAAATGTTAAGTAACTTGCCCAATGTCACATAACTAAAGAATATAGACACAAATCTGAGTCTAGTTTGTCATTAGAATGTGAGCCTTTTAATCATCACACGGTACTGATTTATTTAATATTAATGGCTGAGAAGGGTTTATTCTGAGAGGGATTTATCACAATCATAACCTTCATAAGGAATGTAATTTAGTGAGGAAAGAATTTAAGTGTACAGAAGGTGTGGGATATAAGAAACAATAGTGAACATAGAAACTGATAAATAATTGATAAATGTGATTAAATTATTAAATTTATCTGGAAGTATAAGGGACCCCAAATAGCCAAAAATATCTAAAAGAAGAATGAAGTTGTAGGACTATTACTTCCAGGCTTTAAAGCATATTGTCTAGCTATAGTGGTAAAATCAGCATGGTACAGACATAAATACAGACAGAATGACCAATGTAATAGAATCGAGAGTTGGGAAATAGAACCTCACATCTATGGTCAAGTGATTTTTTACAAGGCTGTCAAAATCACTCATCTGGGTCAGAATAGCCTATTCACCCAATGGTGCTGGCAAAACTGGATATGCATATCTAAAAGAAAGACAGAGGTCTCCTAGCTCACAGCTTATACAAAAATTAATTAAAAATAGATCAAGGGTGGAAGCGGATGTAGCTCAACTGATGGAGCATCTGCCTACCATATAGGAGGCCCAGGGTTCAAACCCAGGGCCTCCTGACCTGTGGGGTGAGCTGGCCCATATGCAGTGCTGATGCACACAAGGAGTGCTGTGCCACACAAGGGTGTTCCTGCGTAGGGGAGCCCCACGTGCAAGGAGTGTGCCCATGTGGTCAGCTGGCCCACGTGCAGTGCTGCTGCAAGCAAGGAGTGCCGTGTCATGCAGGGGTGTCCCCCACATAGGGGTGCCCCATGCTCAAGGAGTGCACCCCCCCAAGGAGAGCTGTCCTGCGTGAAAAAAGCACAGCCTGCCCAGGAGTGGTGCCACACTCATGGAGAGCTGATGCAGCAAGATGATGCAACAAAAAGAAACACAGATTCCCAGTGCTGCCAGGAATGCAAGTGGACACAGAGGAACACACAGCAAATGGACACAGAGAGCAGATAAAGGGGGAGGTGGGAAGGGAAGGGGAGAAAAATAAATAAAATAAATCTTTAAAAAAATAGATCAAGGGAATGGATGTGGCTCAAGCAGTTGAGCATTTGCCTCCTACATGGGCCAGTTTCAGTCCCTACTGCCTCCTAAAAACAAATAAATGAACAACAAGCAAACAAATGAAAAAAACAACTCAGGGGAGCCAATGTGGCTCAGTGGTTAAGTGCCATCTTCCCACATAGGAGGTCTGAAGTTCAATGGTTCAATCCCTGGCCCTGGTACCTTAAAAAAAAATCAAGAACCAAAATATAAAAATTAGAACCATAAAACTCGTAGAAGAAAATGTAGAGAAACACCTTCAAGGTTTTGGGGTTGGTGGTGGTTTCTTTCACCCAAAGTATGAGCAACAAAGGAAGAAAATAGATAAATGGGACTGCCTCAAAATCAAATACTTTTCTTCTTCAAAAGATCTTGTTAAGACAGTAAAGTGGCAACCTACTCAAAGGGAAAAAAATCTTCTGAAACTATATATCTGATAAGGGATTGATCTCCATGTTCTATAAAGAGATCACATAACAGCAAAAAGGCAAGCAACCCCATTACATAATGGGCAAAAGAATTAAACAGGCATTTTTCTGAAGTGGAAATACAAATGCCCAAAAGACACATGAAAAGATGTTCAACATCACTAGCTATTACAGTAATGCAGATCAAAACTATAATGCGATATCATCTCACCCATGCAGAAAGGCCATTATTAAAAGAACAGAAAAGTTCAAGCGTGGGAGAGGATGTGGTGAAACAGGAACACTCCTTCATTGTTGGTGGAAATGTAGAATGGTGCAGCCTCTGTGGAAGGAGATCTGGTGGTTCCTCAGGAAACTACAGAACTGCCATATGATACAGCAATCCAACTACTAGGAATATATTCCGAAGAAATGAAAGCAAAGACGTGAACAGATATTTGCACACTAATGTTCATCACCATTATTCACAATTGCTAAAAGATAGAAACAACCTAAGGGTCCAACAACCAATGAATGGATAAACAAGATGTGGTATATTCATGTGATGGAATATTAGTCAGCTGTAGGAAGTATTCAATTGGGGAAGCACATGGCAACATGGATGAATTTTGATGATATTATATTGAGTGAAAGGGACTAACACTGTATGGTCTCACTGATAGGAACTAAATATGATGAGTAGACTTATGCAGTTGAACTGTAAAGTGCAGGTTGGTGGGAGATGGAATGTGGGATAAGAAGGGAGAGAAGATGCTCCATGTATGTAGAATGTTTAATTAGGTCAAATGCAAATATGTGCTAATGGTTTGACTTGATGGTAACACATTATAATGAAGGTAACAAACACTGTTGATTTATGGATGTGATTGTGTCTGAAACAAAGTCTAGGAAGATTAATGTTAGTTGGGAAGACAGTTGGAGGATAATATTGGGAATATATAACAATTATTTTGAAAGTGGATGAGATTGTGGTTAATAATATAAATACAGAAATGTTCTAGTACAGGGTATTAGGAATGTGGTGATATGTGGGAAAATGTAATTTATCGAATATAGTTAACAATAACATTGTAATGTTTTTGTAGCGAAACCAAAGTTGGTATTATATTAATTCTTAGGTTAAAAAAAAAGAATATGAGGTTTGGTTTTGTGAGATATGAATACAATTGAGCATTTATTTTCTCTTCTTTTTTTTTATTAATAAGGAAACCTTGACTATGTCATTTTACTAATCTATGTTCATCTGTGTATATTTCTGAATATTAGAGGAATAACTGAGATAGCAGTTGGAATTAGATGAGACAAAAGTGCCAGAAAAGGAACTTTTTAGGAGTAATATTTCCATAACTTGTTGAGCTGCCTTTTTCTGGTCTTTTATTTTTGTGAATTTGACATAAAGTTGTTAATAGGAAAAAAAAGATGATATAGCAAAACTATAGCAGGACAACACAATTCAAGTCACAGAAAGACTATATAATTATTATAGGAACAAACTACCCAGAATTTATGATGGCCATCTTAATCTTCTAAACAGAGAAAAATGGGGGAGGGATGAATAGGTGGAATAGGTGGGCATTTCTAGGACAGTGAAACTGTTTTTTATCATATTGTAATGATGGATACATGACATTATACAGTTGTCAACGCCTATAAAACTATATAGCACAAAGTGTAAATCATAATGTAAATTATGGACGTTGGTTAGCAGCAATGCTTTAGTATTGGTTCATCAATTGTTAACAAATGTACAACACTAAAGTAAGATGTTAAAAATAGGGGAAACTGTGTGTGGGTGGCGGGAATGATATGAGAACTCTATAATTCCTGTGTAATTTTTCTGTAAATCTAAAATTTGTCTAAAAATAAAAAAATAGTACAAAACTGACAAAATGTTTATTTCTTGAACATAATGAGAAATTTTCCTATACAGATGTCAGAAATTATAGTTCAAGTAGACTAAAAAATAGCCAAATGAGAAATTTGAAAATCATACTTTTAATCATATATATATTTGTATAATATGCTTATGTATATACATAAACAAACATTCAAAAATTCATTCTTTTGAAGTACAATATGAAACATTTATACAATTGATCATATATTAGGTCATAATGAAGTCTATATTTTAAATAACTCTAATATATGACTATTTTCTGATCATAATACAATTACTTTTAAAACCAAATAAATTTCAAAATAGTTTAAAAATTTAAGATTTTTGGAAATTTTCAAATGCACTTTAACTTGTGGGTTAAGGTGGAAATCTCAGAGCTCACAACATATTTACAACAATGAAAGTGAAATATAATAAAGATTAGAGATACAGTGAGTGTGCTATTTGGTTTTTATTTTATATCTTTAACATATTTACTTTTAAAACAATGAGAGAGATCAAAATCAACAGAATGATCTACTTAGAAGCTATAGAAAGAAAAAAAGATGAACATCAAGAAACTAAAAAAAGAAGAATTAATAGAGGAAGTGTTAAAATTGACAAAAATTATTAAAAACACAAGTGAACACACAGAAGTAATAGTCTGCTTTTGAAAAATAAAGAAGTTAAAAAACAACTTTCAGGTAAGACTAATGAAAGGAACAAAAAGAAAAGATTGCAAATATACAACATAAAACAAAAACCAAATTGGAGTCAATTGGTAATTTTAACATTATACCAACAGGCAAATATTTTAATTTTGGCAGCAAATTGGATAAGGACAGTAGGAGAAAAGTAAATAGACCATTCTCCCATATAAAGACATAGGCAGAAATCCTAAATAAAATATTAGCACATCAAAGACAGTAGTATCTAAAATTTAAAATATTGCAATTAAGTAAGGATTATACAAGATGTCATAAGATGGCTCACACAAGAGAGTCTATTATTTTAATATACCATGCTAACAGAATTAAGGAGGAAAAACACAATCACATTAAAGATACAGAAATACAATTATTCTTCATAAAATGCATCAAAATTATGAAGAAATTGAACACTTATAAATAATAAAATCCATCTATAAATAAACTACAAAAAGAAAAATGTTTTTCATGACATATTGGAAGCATGTCCATTAATGGCAGAATCAGAAATATAGTTCTTTTAAACCTTGTTGTCCATGCTAATCGATGCACTGAGGAATAAAAAAACAAGATACAAGAATTGGGAACACAAAGACAAAAGTACTTATCTGCAATTAGTATTATGTTTTTCTTCATAAAATCCAAGAGAACCTATGTGCAGATATTTGGAACTAATAAGGAAATTCAGCAAGGTGATTGACAACAAGTTAAACTAAAAAATAATTTATCTACTGAATTATTTATTATATATATGGGGAGAGAGGAGAAACATAACTCATTCCCAGTAGCAAAACAAAAACAAAACAACTGTAAGGCACATAGAAATAAAAATATATTCAAATCCTCATGATGAAAATTACAGAACATTATTGAAGACAATTTTTAAAAGTATTTATAAATGGAGGAATAAACCATATTAATGGATGACAAGGCTCAATTTCAGAAAATATGTAAATTTCCAAATTAATCTTTAAATTAAACTAAAGCCAGTAAGATATCAAAAAAAATTTCATGGAATTTGGCAAACTGCTACTTGACATAGTGGTGGCAGGAGACAAAAATGATGAAAAATAAAGAACAAAACAAAAACAGGTACTACTGAAGAATAGAAAGGTGGTAAGACTGTAAGAAGACAAATTTTTGAAGATAAAGTATTTAAAATACCATACTATTAGCTCAATGATTAAACAAATAGACCACTCGAACAGAATAGAAACTGCCAAAACAGAAATTATATATTTCTATCTCTCCATCTTTTAATCTTTCCAGTTATCTATCTATCTATCTATCTATCTATCTATCTATCTATCTATCTATCTATCTATCTATCTATCTATCTATCTATCTTATCTATCTATCTATATCTATCCATCCATCCATCCATCATCCATCCTGATAGACAGGTAATTTTAATTCATTATGGAAGGAATAATTGATGTATTTAATGGTGCTATTTTTTCCTCTGGGAAAAACTAGATTCAGATTTTGACCTCCAACCATGTGTCAAAAACTGGAATATGGCTTAAATATAAAACAAGGCTTTACATTTCTAGCAGTAAATACAGAACATCTTAATAAATTTCCAATATGAAATAATTTCTTAAACAAGGCTCTAAAATCACAAGCCATGAAGAAAAAAGCTGAGAATTTTGTGACCTTAAAAATACAAAACTTTTGAGGATTGAAATGTTGCATATACGTAGTATGCATGTATATTTGTATGTATGTATGTGTAGATACACACATACTTATAAATAGGGTAAAACATCAATAATAAATGAATCTAGGTAAAATGTGCAAAGATATACACTGTACTGTTCTTATTCTATTCTTACATTTTTTCCTCTAAGTTTGGGATTTTTTCCAAATAAAACTTTTTTTTTTAAAGACAGAATGCAAAGAAGCGGGGCAACAAAGTAATATAGGGAACCAAGAAATAATTCTTAATTGTAATATATTGGGAAGTCTTAAAAATCCCTAAGAGAAAGAAACAATCTAATATAAAAATAAGCAAAATATATGAACCAGTAATTCATAGGACAGGAAAAACAGAAAGGGCAACAGGTAGGCAAAAAGATGGTCAATCTAACTAATCACAAAGAAATTGCATATTAAAATGAGAAAGTTTTTTATATTTATCCAAGTAGTAAAATTCCATGGTTAAAAGGAAAATGCCGGGCGGCGGGCTTGGCCCAGTGGTTAGGGCATCCGTCTACCACATGGGAGGTCCGCAGTTCAAGCCCCGGGCCTCCTTGACCCGTGTCGAGCTGGCCCACGCGCAGTGCTGATGCGCGCAAGGAGTGCCCTGCCACACAGGGGTGTCCCCGCGTAGGGGAGCCCCAAGAGCAAGGAGTGCGCCCCGTAAGGAGAGCCGCCCAGCGCGAAAGAAAGTGCAGCCTGCCCAGGAATGGCGCCGCACACACGGAGAGCTGACACAGCAAGATGACGCAACAGAGAGACACAGATTCCCGTGCCGCAGACAACAACAGAAGCAGACAAAGAAGACGCAGCAAAATAGACACAGAGAACAGACAACCAGGGTGGGGGCGGAAGGGGAGAGAAATTTTAGAAAAAGGAAAATGCCAAAAGTGTTGAGGAAAAAATGGGATCTCGTGTACTACTTCCAGCAGAGTCAGGTGGCTCAACCACTTGGGGAGCTCTTTGCAATACACAAGTGCTGAAGGAGGCAAGTAATTATTGACAGCAGAATGTCTCAGACTTTATGCAGTAAGGGGACTATTTTTCTCAGAAACGATATGCTGGCTATTTTGGATGACCCTCTGGTGCAAGTTTCAGACACCGGCTATTTCTTCTGCACCCTGTTGTTGCAACCAGTCCTCACAGTAAGGACTCTCTGAAACCCTGACTCAGTCACTGGACCGACATGACATGCGATAACTGGATGGAAGCCAGCGATTCAGCTAGCCAGTTGGGTGTTTCCAAATACACAGACTTTTGCTCACCTGGGAGAAGTTTTGCATCAGACCATTCAACACATATGGCGGCAGAATATCAAAACCATTCCTGCTGTGATACTAGGGCTAGAGTAGGGACAAATGGAATTTTAATGTGGATACTTGATTAAAACAATGCTTTATCGTTGCTATTCTGTTTTGATATTTTAAGCGCAATTGATAAACAGCGGAAGTTATCATTTGGAGCAGTGCTCATGGCTCAATACTTTAAACGCCATCTGACACCTGGAAGTTTTCCCTTTGTGACAATTTCTCACTCTAACAACCAAGGTATTTACTGAGCTCTTGCTGTAACATTTCATAGACAGAAATTTCCCCATTAAAAGTGCTGGATGTTGAATATTACAATTCATATCTATATGTGTTTAATTCCCTCTGATGTCTGAGTTTGGTATCATATATGCCCTTTGGGGGGGGTGATTTTATTAACATGAGTTTATAGTAAGTACTTTGCCATTATTGGCCATTCATTTGAGTCACTCATTCCTTTATTTCAATCACAAATGGTACTGAGTGCCAACAAAGTGACTGGTCCTGCCCCAGGTGCTGGAAACAATAATAATCAGCATTTATTGAGCCTTTATGGTATACAGGCATTGTTCTGACAGCTTCATGTGAACTACCTCACTTAGCCTTCCCAAGAGGTAGATGCTATTATTATCCCATTCTACAGGTGAGGAAACAATTTCAGCTAGAGGTTAAATCATTTGTTCCAGTCACTTGGCTAGCAAGTGGTAGATCCCAGATTAAAACCTAGACAGTCTGGCTGCAGAGAATACACTTTCAGCTACTATGTAAATTCCACTTCTTCTAAAAAAGCAATCACATTTCCTGGCCTCAATAACACAACAAAAAATAGGCATAGGAGATTTTCAGCTGAGCATCCTAGCATACAATAATTTTAACAAGTGCCCCATTACTTTTTCACATAGTTACAGTTTAGCAAAACTATCGAACCCTTTGCTTGCCTGTGACCTGCCTTGCATTTAATCTGAAAAAAATGAAAGGCATTGGAGGTTAACACTAAAAGGACAGATTCATGGGTAGTGACAAGAACTAAGTTGCGGCAGGCTCCAAATGTGGGAGAAGCAGAGCTGAGGATCTTGCAAAGGAGAATTGGCTGAGGTTTAGACAGGTGGGCATTTGCACCATGAAAGCAAGTAGCCTTGTACCAGGCAGATAGTGGGATTCTGGCATGCTGGAAAGTGCCGAGGTTCAGCCACTCTGTCCCCTTTTTGAGCCTTACTGCTGTGCCATTTCCTTTGGCTCTTGCATGAGCTGGTGTGTAAGTTTTTGGGTTTTTTTATTTTTTATTTTTTTAAGATTTATTTATTTATTTTCCCCCTTCCCCTCCTCCCACCCTGCTGTTTTTGCTGTCTGTGTTGTCTTCTCATTTTCTCTCCTCTAGGATTCATTGGGATTTGATCCTGTAAGACCTCTGATGGGGAGAGAGTTTCAATGGTACCACCTCAGTTCCTGGTCTCTGCTGCACTTCACCTGGGCTCGCCCCTTGTCTCTCTTCTCATGCGTCATCATCTTGCTGCTTCACTCACTTGCGCAGGCACTGGCGCACCACGTGGGCACTTGCGTGGGCGCTGGCTTGCCACACGGGCATTCTTGCTTTCTCTTCTTCTTTTTCACCGGGAGGCCCCAGGGATTGGACCCAAGTCCTCCCATATGGTAGGGAGAAGCTCTATCACTTGAGCCACATCCACTTTTCAAAATTTTTTTTTAAAGATTTATTTTTTATTCATTTCTTTTCTCTTCCCTGACACCACCCCGGATTGTTTGCTCTCTGTGTCCATTTTCTGTGTGTTCTTCTGTGTCCACTTGTATTCTTGTCAGCAGCACCGGGAATCGGTGATTCCTTTTGTTGCATCAGCTCTCCGTGTGCATGGCACCACTCCTGGGCAGGCTGCATCTTTTTCACGCTGGGCGGCTCTCCTTAAGGGGCGCAATCCTTGTGCTTGGGGCTCCCCTACGTGGGGGACACCCCTGCGTGGCAGGGCACTCCTTGCGCACATCAGCACTGCGCATGGGCCAGCTCCCCGCACGGAATCTATCCGTTGAGCCAAATCCACTTCCCGCATTGTTTTTTAAGGGTAGTACATCTCATTTGTATTACCTCATTCCATTCTCATAGTTTTTTAGTAGGAAGCAGACATTATTCTCATTTGTCTGAGGAAGTCCCTGGGTTTCTGAGGTGTTGTAGAGCTTCTGTAAGACCTCACTGCTCAGTGAGGACAGAGTTGTGTACCCTGGGACCCAGGTCTTTGGGCTATCTTAGAAGGTCCTTCTGATCAATCCATCTTTACAGGAAAACAGCGACGCAAAACCTACACTGGAACAGCTCCCCCTCTCCTCTGTGCTTCTCCATCCTTCTGCCTCAGACCCTATCTTCCTTCCATTTCCTTCAAGAATGAACTTGCCTCCCCAAACCCAGAAAAGTGACTCTACAGCGTCCCTACCAGTGGAGGCCAGAGGTCTCGCCGATGGGCCCCACAGAATCTCCAGCCCACCACCGCCCTCTTAACGTGTCTCCACTGTGTTTTAATTCCTGGGTTTCTGGGCTGCCTCTCCCTCCAGAATTCAAGCCCCTTGAGGGCAGAGGTGATGATGGTGATGGTGGTAACGACTCTTTAAAGCAATTTTCTCCTGGCATAGAAAAACTGCTCACTAAATATCTGTGGGAAAAAAATCCATAATTTTCAGTTTGAAAATGACTTCCACGATATTATTACATCTGGGCTTCAGTGTGCCCTGGGGAACAGGTACCCCGGCCCGCCTAGCCAGCACAGGCAGGGCTTGTTCACTGCCGAATTCACTTGAGTATCTTTGACAGAATTGGTCCCCGTGTCTGAATAAAAACAGCAGAATTGCAGAGAGATGAGGTAAAAGAAGCAGATGCTTTCAGTACTAGTAGGTTTAAAAAAAAAAAAAACACACTCTTCCAATAGTGTGTAAAATGCAATGTTGTGTGACACATTGGTAATAATTTATGACTTTTGTTTTAGGACTCAGAAAAAATTGCTTCATGTAAAAAGGTTTTAAATTATTCTACAAAATCTCTATACTCTTGCACAAAAAACTGGCAATGTTACCATTTAAATAAGGTAATTGAAATACATAATAAAGAAAATGAAATGTGGAGAAAATGTATTACTGTTGCCGGATACAGGATATTGAGAATAAAAACAATCAATGTTATTTTTGAAAAGGGAAATAATGGACACCAAGAGCTTAGCACAATAGTTGGGACATGCAAATAATAGTTAATCTTCCGGTATATTGAAAAGTTATCGTGTACTTTTGAATTGAAAATTAATTATAATGCCTATTTGGCGTTTATTTAAATAAAAATTCCCCTCAAATCATAATAATAAATAACAGTTATTAACAATGCATGGATTTAAATATTAAAAAGGAGTAATTTTACACAAAACATTTTGCTCTGTTATGTAAAATGTGATTGTAGAAAGAAACCTCCAAAAGAGATTGCTCATTTGTTTCTAAGTGTGTCTTCCAGTAATCAAGACTTTAAAAAGTTATGGTTTAAACAGAGACCGGTATGGGCAGTATGTGCACACACTTGTCCTTATATTTGGTTAGCTGCTTGGTGTGCTGTGAGGGGGTTGTTTATAATAGTTCACTGTGATGGGAATTTTCCATCAGGGCAATAAATCCCGTAAATGTAGTGGGAATAGTGGAAAGTGCTTGGGTTCTTGAGTTTAAAACCTATACTGCTCTTCATTAGCAAGTGCCCGTTACAAGTTATGTAACCCCTCCAGACCTCAGTTTCCTCACTGTAAAATATGAAATGATGAGGATTGGTAATAGCACATATAAAGCACCAAATGTAATGCATGCCGCGTAGTGCAGTCACTATAAACGATGGCCACGATTATTACCAATGCTCTTCTTATTGCTCAGTTATATTCTGCTTACTACTTAGTAAGGTGTGGGGAGAGCAGACCCACATATTAGAGGATTCGAAGAGATAAGCTGTAATGTACTTCCGGGCTTGGTATCTGTGACTCTCCACGTACCACCTATATCCTCGTCATCAGCCACAATCAGTTACGGTGATGATTGTAGAATGGTTAATTTTTCTTTCACACACAGGTGACCCTTTGGGGATTTACAGAAATGCTAAGATGTTGGAGTTTTACTGAGTAGGAGGCCAAAGTCTGGGGAAGTTAAGGGGGTTACTAGAAATCATGTGACCAGTGTTGAAACAGATATCAAATACAGCTTTCAGATCGGAAAGCTCTACCCATCCTGCCTTTCTCTATCTGGCCTCTAAGCCATCAACAGCCCAGCACTATGTTTTGCAGACAGAATTGATCGTCCAAAGCAAGACACATCTGTGAGTGAAAGGAGGTGCTGTTATATGAATAATATGCTGTGACTGCAGGTGTAAATCTGGCCAAGCAGGATAGACATTCATCCTCGTTAGAATATAAAGAGTAAGACGTGCATTCAAACCCTGGCCTCCTTAGAAAACAGTTTGGGAGTTAGAACATAATTTCTTTAAAAAATCAATGTAGCATGGGGTGGGATGGGGTGTGGGGTATATGGGAATTGCTCATATTTTTTAATGTAACATTTTTTGTGATCTGTATATCTTTTTAAAAAAAGACAATAAAAAAATCAACATAGCATAGAAGAGATAGGTAGCTAATGTCTACAGCTGTTCGGATGAAGGAAAGGGACAGTCTTCAATCATTTCTAAATTCCCAGCACTGAGTACAGTACTTGGAACCCAGAAGAAGGTCAATATATATAATATATATTTATGAAATTGGCTTAAATATCCTTGAGTCGAAGTGTTCAGTGGAAATGAGGCAGAAGGAGACATCAGATTTCTCACAAAGACTTTTCATTTGGCTCAGGGTGGCAGTAAGTTTTTGATTTTTATGTGACCTTCTCTAAATGGGCAAACTCAAAATATCATTGGGTTTTAAGGATGGAAAGCATGAAGTGTACTAAGTGAGGATTTAACCACACTGCAGGGAAGGAATTAAAGCTAAAAAGCAGAGATAAAGATATTCATTTCCTGTTTGAGCAAGAAATACCCTTCTTGTAAATATTAATCCAAAATTAATTGGCTGCTTTAACTAATAATTGGTTACGTAGGCTTTATGACTGAAATAATGCATTTGATTCCATCAAACGGGCCCATACTATGTCCTTGGATAGGTACTGCCATAATGGTGTAGATATGCTAATTTACATGCTTTTCTCTTTTTACGTATTATTCACACCTGATGCCATCTCTAAGAATATACATTACAGTGTGCTCCAAGATGATGTCCTGATGTATTTCTGATGAATCTACCTTGAATTTATTTTAAGGTGGGAGTTGTCACACTTAATGAAATGCCTCTGAATGACTTGAAAATGGAATCACATGTCGACTCTGTGGGTATGGAGGGTGGAGGGTGAGGAAATCCAGGTGACACACAAAGCTCTGTGGCTGGCTAGACACGTGCCCTTCAATTCACTGGGTGTCAAGGGTTGGGCCTGGAAATATATAGAGGAAGGTCCATGATGCTGCAAGAGTGGCCAGTAAGAACTTACCCTGGCATCCAGGGCTAGTATGACTCTCATGAAACCTTCCCAGGCCTTGCTGCTTCATATGTCTTCAGTAATTTTTCTTGGGAGAAGAGCTTTCTGGCATCAGAGGGAAAATATGTTGTAGTGACAAGACAGTACTGAAATCAAGAGCGCTGGCTTCTATGGGAAGCGGATGTGGCTCAAGCAATTGGGCTTCCATTTACCATATTGGAGGTCCAGGGTTCGATGTCCAGGGCCTCCTGGTGAGGGCAAGCTGGCCCACGTGTGAACTGGCCCACACGGTGAGCTGGCCTACACAGAGTGCTGGCCTGTGTGGAATGCTGGCCTGTGCAGAGTACTGCCCCGTGCAGGAGTGCTGCCCCATGCGGGAGTACTGGCCCACACAGAGAGCTGGTGCAGCAAGATGACTCAACAAAAAGAGACAGAGAGGAGAGATAATAAGAGATGCAGCAGATCAGGGAGCTGAGGTGGCGCAAGAGAATGATTGGCTCTCTCCCACTCTGTAAGGTCCCAGGATCAGTTCCTAGAGCCGCCTAATGAGAAGACAAGCAGACACAGAAGAACACACAGTGAATGGACACAGAGAGCAGGCAAAAAGACGGGGAGGGAAGGGGAGTAAATAAATAAATAAATCTTTAAAAAAATAAAAGAGAGAGAGCTGGCTTCTAGATCTGCCTGTGCCACTGACTATGTATGCCCACAGTTAAGTCACAGAGGGTTTTAGTACTTGGTCTTCAAAGTGAGTGCTGGGCATAAATTAGGGTCTTTGTGACCCTAATGACATTTGCAGGTCCACCTTCTGCAAATGGTTGTCATCTTCCCTGGTTTCAGTGGGACCAAGATGTGGAATGAGGGGACTTTGCTATTATTCCAAAGTCCTTTAAAATAAAGGATGCTTCCAAATTTTTACTCCCCATTCCCAATATGATGGTACAAAATTTTGTCCCAGTCCCCCTTTGATTTTTAAGCAGCCTCATTGTCCCAAAAGTCATGATGCTTGTTGTTTTCAAAGGCCCAAATGGAGGGAGGTTTGTAAAGTAAGAAGCCAATTTTATTAACTACAATTACGTACAACTTCCTTAAGCAAGTGCTTTAGTTAACCCGCTAGAAAGCCTCCACATTCAAATTCAGCTTTATTTAGAAAATTGCAGCCTATTTGCAAAATGACCAAGAAAGATTCCAAAGGCTGCAGTGGAAAGTTTACTCAGTTGCGCTCTACAGTGTGAGTGAAGAATTACAGCATTTTGCTAAGTAGCCTGGGTTATGAACCGTGGCTAAAAGATCAGGCATGTAAATGTAAATACCTAGATCAGGAGCGCGGAGGGCAGTAAGTGCAGAATGTTCCTACAGAACAAAAACACATAGACGGCCCCATTCGCCGAGGATAAGAGGGAAACACCTTCAATGCCAAGAAGATCACAGAAACGTGTACCCATCCATGCTTTGGCTATGGCTAATAGATTTCCTGTCAATGATTAAGTAGGAGGAATCCATGGAGTACTTGGCCTGGGTGATTTCTGAAATCCCAGGATGAAGCCTTTGCCAGGTGACTTGGATGGCTGTTAATGATCACTGAAGGTAAAACCTGTTTGTTGACAGCTTCCTGCTTTTTCCTGAGAAATTATTTAGCTCCTCTGGGACACCTGTACGGAGCGTTTGATAAAAAATATTAAAATTCTATTTAGATGTACAATGTCTTGATGCAAATTTTTAACCATAAAGCCAAACGCTCCATTCAGTTAAATTAATAGAATTACAAAAAGATATAATGATGGCAATTAAGTCTTGAAAATGCAAATTTTATAGTCAAGGACAATTACCTCATTTATAGTATATTGGAATGGTGCCAGATGAAGGTAATTTAGATCCCCCCAGCTCACAGTTACATCATGATGGATATCTTCATTTCATTAGTACAACAAAGATGGGTGAGAAGTTAGACAATACATAAAAAGAACTAAGGAGTATTTGACCTTTCTAACATAACTAGAACCAGAATTCATTCATGAATTTATCAAGTACTTAATGAGTACCACTTATCTAAAATACTTGTGATGTATGTTTTTCTGCCTTAGGAAAAAATTTCTCTTCATTGTCAGCATCCACAAAACACTGGTTTATAGAGAGATGAATTTTTTTCCAAAACAGGAAGGGTTTTTTGGTGCTGGGCGTTCAGCTCTACCTGCTGTGTAGATGACCTGAACTCATGTTAGGTGCAGTGATATCAAGTCTCCCCACAAAAGAACAATAGATTTTTCCACTAATTACTTTATCTTTTATTTGAGCAGCTCAACACAATTTTCAGTGTCTTCAAGTCACATAGCTGTAAAAGTTGTACTACCAATGATCATTTTCACATTTTAATATTTTACTACCTACCTTCTGATGTTGCTTGCCTTCATCTTGTAATTTTGGCTAAACTTCATTTGCTCAACATCAAGAACTTTCTCCTTTCCACATTGCATGAAGATGAGTACCTTTGCAAAAAAATAATTCCTAATAAGGGTTTCAAGCATATCCTATATTTTATTTTTTTGTTGTTTTGTGGGGTTTTCTTTTTTTTGGTACAGAAGTTGTACAGACAGACCATGCACAAAATACAGAATTCCCATATACCCACCCCATTTTTCATACATATTTTCTTAATGCAATTTTTCTGCTTGTATTCAAAAAAATCTCCGTGGCCCATAATCTCCTCTTTCACCCTCTAGAGGGCACTAGATCCCCCTCCTGCGATAAAAGGAGTCAAATCAAAACCCTACTTGATGCTGTTAATATTTTCCCCCAAGTCATTATCCCTGGGGAGAAAATGACTCCTATCTAAAGAAGTCAAGAACTATGAGGAGCAGGTGGTTTTCTCCTTGCTATGTAGTTCCCGGACAGAGGGAAACCAATGTGCTGAGGGACACAGTGTGACCGCAGTGGGTAGTAGGTGAACTTTGGAGACAGACTGCTCAGATGTAAACCTGGCTCAGGCACTTCCTGTATATGTAACGTTGGGCATATTATTTAACCCTTCTATGCCCTAATTTCTTCATCAGAAATATGGGGATAATAATTATAGTACCTAATCCATAGTGTTGTTCTGAGGTTTAAAAAAACTGCTAATACATGTAAAGGAGTTAGAACAGGGACTGGTCTATAGCAAGCACTCAATAAGTATTGGCTCTTATTGTTATGTCATATCCCATTTTGGACTATAGTCTCCAGTAAAGAATTTGTATGCCTAACTCTATGTTTTTCCCCCTTTACCTCGAGGACTTAGATGCTTAATTGAGACCCTCTCAGATACATGCATTTCTCTTCAGAGAGTAGATATGAATTCAAAGCACTTTTAAAGAAGCTTATATAATAGATTTAACAGACATAAGGGCAGAAAATAAACCTCTTAAAATTCAGAGTGACATGAAAACTTTTTAGCTTTATTTCTTTGGTCTTTCTTAGTCAATAAGCCTCAAGCTAAAACATCCAACGTTCATGGTAATGAATGTTCATAGGTTATATACTAAAAAAATAACTATACTAGATAAAAATAAGGTTTGCTAATATACGGAAAAGCTTTATTTGTTGTTTATATATTCCATTTGGTATTTTTAAAGTTCCATATTATTTTAAGCATCATTAGGGATTTCTTTTTTTCTTCGAATTTACTTAGTAGCTAAGAGAGCCAATATTGCTTTTACAAATCAATCTTTTTTTTCCTAGTGATGATGTTCAAGTTTTTGTAATTTGATTTTTTTGGTTCCTTTAGATAGTAGCATGAGATTTCCCCCCAAATATCCATCTTTCTCTTGGTGGTGCTGCATCCTTTCTCTCCCTAATTTTTATATTTATTTAAATACATTGAGGTCAATGTATTAAATCCTCACTTCAAATGTGCAAACAGAACTGCTTAAATGATATTCTGATACAAATATACTGATGATGAATCTGCCAAACAAGCCTTACCCAACTTAAAGCAGCAATGTGGGAAAACCTATAAACTTTCGGATATCTCAGTGTCCAAAGAAACATCTAAAATTAATTGTCCCTGGTGCTTTCATCAGTGAAAGGAATTAATCAATGATGCCAGTGAGAGCCAGTCGGTGCCATCATCTCGCCTAGAGCTGCCTTTGTTCTGGAGCCCACGGAGGCTAACAGCCACAGACAGGTCTTAGCGTGGATTTCATTTCTAAAATGGCTAGGTTTTGAAGTGTCTGGTAAGCATTTCAAGTGGATTTGTTTTGATTTACAGAACTAGTTGGGTCATTATGAATGAACTAACCAGCTATCTTAATAACTGGTTAGAGAGCCAGCTAATTCAGCCTACACATCGAATCGGTTATGTGTGTGCGTATCTGTTGACTTTCCTGTGGACTGACCCACAGAGTCTGACACACACCAGGCTTTACAGATCCACTCAGAATGTTTGGGCAAGGTGAAAGGGCATTTGTAGGTGTTCACCGCTTGCAATGAATGATTCCACATAAGTGAATAGTGGATAATGCATTCTCACTCTCTTAACATCATGATGGAATTAGAAGCCAACACTTTATTGTCCTAGTTAAAAGAGAGAAATGATTTGATGTCCTTATTTAAAATGGCTTCCTCTGCAAAGTCACCAAACAAAAGCGTGTCTGATATTCTAGCTGCTAGGTCTCCGTTGTAAAAATCCCGTCTGTGATCATAATAGGATATTGATTAGTTTGGATTCCATACAAAGCTGAATTGCATTTCGTGGTAGAGCACTAAAGGTCACTGTTTGATTACTCAATAACTTTTCAAATATAAAATATGCTATTTAAAAGTATGCTTGAATGATCTGGCTGCATTATAAGAGAGAAATGGAGAAAAATGGTACTTCTTTCATTTGGATAGCTAGGTGGGTATTCAGATATTAAATTTCCACGTTTTGTTTTATTATGTTCAAACATTCTGTCATATTTTATATACTAGAAAACAAACCATGAAATGAAATTATGAATGTAATTTCTACATATTATGATCCATCTGAGGACTAACTTATGAAACATGTAATTCACTCATTGTTTTAGGTAGTAGTTTGTCAGTGGAGCCATCCTATGTTTAATAGTATTTATTTTCTGTGGTCACGAAAGTAAGGCATTTTCTCTACCATTGTAGAAAATATGAAAAAAACGTAGAAACTTATAAAGAAGATAACAATTATGCCTAATTCTGATATTCTGGCTAATTCCTATTCTTCTCCTTGTCATTTATAAAAGCAACATGAAGTGTTGTCGTATGTTTATTATATTTATTACAAGTTAAAACAGGTTTTAATGCTTCTTTTTCTCTTTATATATTACATTGAGGTTGTCCTCCTCTGACTTCAAGTATTATTTGAAGTCTTGGATTTTAATTGCTGCATAATATTCCAAATTATGGATCCACCATAATATATTTAACTTTTTAGTTGGTGCTCATTCTATCATAAAATCCTCCAAATTGTCCTGTTCATATGACCTGCTCTTTGATTGGTAAGAACCATGTATGATGGAGAGCAGCATTCTCTTCTCTCATCCCATTACCCTCTGCCCACAGAGTCACTGTTTCTCTTCACCCACTTCCCTGTTTGCCATTCAAGGTTTCTTTCTATCCACCAGCACCCTTCTCCCAGCCTAACTCTAACTACCTTCCCAAACATTCACCGTTGATGGGTTGACTTGACAAAATGAAGGCATCCCACTGCATCTGGCAAGATGGGCTTAAAAATACCCTAGCAACACTTAGCAGTCAAAAACTTGACTAAATACACAGTTGACTGAATGGTAGGAATTAGGTGAGAAGGTAGGAAGCATTTCATGTGTGGAGAATTGAGAGTTTGAATTGTGGATTGTGATGAAGGAAGAAAAATGGGATGATGTAGAAATAAGGAGAATGTCACATGTGTGGGCAGGTCTAGTAGAAGTGGGGTGGGGCCCATGGGAATGGATCGAGGGATTAGGTGTCACAAAAGCAGTGTGGGGATTAACTGATCATGTTCTCCATCATGGGCATTAGAAGAAAGCATCATGAGGGGCACTTCCAGGCCCATGCACATACATGGTGAGAAAAGAGGGTAGTTCCTTGTTAATTACTTTATTTAGGGTATCAGTAGTAGGATATGTGAATCCAATATAGATTATATGCCCTTTAGGGGCCTTGGTAGAAATAGAATCTGCTCTTCTGTGTGCCAACCAGAACCTCCAGGGGCATTTGACTTAGAATTGGAGTAACATTTTAAGAGGAAAATAGATACTGGGGAGGCCCCTAAAGGTTGATAATTATACTTAGTGGAAGACATGAAATAAAATCACTCTTCTCCTTCACCCTCCTACCCCTCAGAAAGTGCTAGGAAATCCCACCAAACAACAGAAGTGCCTGGAACTGTGATTGGGTTGTTTCTGAGACACTTTGAGGAACTGGAGTTTTATGCAGATCTTTATCTAGATACAGGCGAATAAACAAATATGACTTTGTGCTTTTATGACCTTCATGCTTTAACAAAAGAAAAAATTGCTTTTCCAAACCATTTCAGTTTTTATATCTTCAAAAATTTTATTTTTTCTATCATAAGGAAACACCAAAACAAGTGAAAAATAATAGTTTTTATTAAAAATGTCACTGGAAAGTTTATTCTGAAAAAATCTCACTTTTGAAGTGGACTAAGATATGCCAGTGAAAATGGCATTTTTTAAACATTGAAATGTGGAAAGGAACTGCAAAGTCTGCTTTGGAAGAACACAGAGGGGAAAGCTAAGTGAGCCAAGAGGAGAGAAGGAAAGTTTATGATGGATGCATGCCAGTTGGATCTTACAAGAGTGGACTTACTGATATTCTATTCATGAACTAATGTGATTACTAATCGAAGAAAATGTGGCATTGGTGTGGAGAAAGTGGCCATGGTGACTGCTGGGGGTGGAGAATGGGAGGAAGAGATGTGATGTGGGGGCATTTTCGGGGGTTGGAGTTGTGCTGGGTGGTGCTGCGGGGACAGTTACCGGACATTGTATGTCCTCCCATGGCCCACTGGGTGGACTGTGGGAGAGTGTGGGCTATGGTGTGGACCATTGACCATGAGGTGCAGTGGTGCTCAGAGATGTATTCACCAAATGCAATGAATGTCTCATGATGACGGAGGAGGTTGTTGTTATGGGGGGAGGAGTGGGGGGAGGGGAGTGGGGGGTATATGGGGACCTCATATTTTTTTAATGTAACATTAAAAAAATAAATAAAGACAAAAACACAAATACTTATCAATAAACAAGCTAATAATGATAAAAATAAAAAAGCAGAAATAAGAAACCACCTGAGTACCTGAGTGAACAAAGAGTGACAGGAGTAGAGAAAGAAGCCCTGCATAGGAAGAAGTTCAAGTGAGTGGAAATCTGTAGCACTTAATGGAGCTAGAACTTATGTTTGAGGTGGGGCATAAGAGATGATGGGGTCAGTGGCTGACACAGTCAGATAGAGGAGGTCCTTCAATGCTATTCTAAGAAACTTGAGTTTTATACCATAGTTAATGGGAAGCTATTGATGTGAGTGAGACTGATATATCTTTCATCCATACATTGCCATTTTACACAATGATCATGAAATATGGACTTAAATGGACCAAGAATGAAGGCAAAAAGATTAAGAGTGAGTATATTAGTCCTGAGAGAAATTTATATTTCATGAGAATTATTCTGTTTGAAGAAGTAAATCAAGTGCTCTCCAAATATAGATAATAGCTAAAGCCATAATTTTGTCCTGGTAGGGAAAGTGGGAAAAAAAGTAAACTGAGGACAATTACAAAAGAAGTCCTACACTGTGTTTAGGCTAGTGGTCTAAGGAGGAGGAGTTCACAGAGGAATAAGGGCACTGGGGAATTGGGAGGTGGGGGATGGAGGGAAGGAGGAAGAATGGAGAGAATCAAAAAGTCTGAGATGATGAAATCAAGTCAAAAGTTCCAGGGAGGACCTTATCAAAAGCAGTAAATGAAATCAGCAGTCTAGCAAGTTAAGGTGTTTTGTTTTGGAACTAAGAGGCCATTGGCTACCTTCAACAGATGAATTACACATACAGCAGTGGTCAGGACACATGGGTCTATGGACTGTCAGATGGCAAGCAAAGAATTAAGGGCCTTCAACATAGCCTCTGTGTCCTTTTCTGAGAGGTTTAGATAAAAAGAGTAGAGAAAGGGCATGGCTAGAAAAGAAGAGACGTTCAGGAAAACAATGGTATTTGGATTGCTTTGTTTTTTGTTTTAGAACGGGAAATATGCTCAGCCTGTCTTTATGTCCTGAAGAGTAATATCTAGCAGAGAAGAAGGTCGAAGGTAATGAAGTGAGGGCAAGGAAGAGAGATGTGATTAAGGTGAGCTTGATTTTAAATAAAAGGAAGAAGACCCCACCTCTTCCAATTATCATGCTCCGTTCTCTAATTCAGCTTATTCACTCATCACAGGTAAATTTGCACAGGTATACTCGTGTGTGTGTTTAGCAAGTACTTTGGAAATTTGTATTGATTAGTTTAGGTTTATTACTGACCTAAACTTTTAGCTATATAATTTTTCAGATGGTGCTGGAAAAAAAAAAAAACTTCACATTTTTCTGTAAAGTAAGACATTTTTAAAAACTAAAGATAAGATCTACCTTTTTTCAGTCTAAAATTCTAAAATTTTTTCAGTCTAAAATTCCTATATCAAACATTTGTGTGTTTCATCTACTTCTAGAGAGGCGAAGCTGCAAAAACCGATTGCTTCAAAGATTAATAACACAGCAAATATGAGCCAATCCTATACCCCAAATGTATACAGCAGCATGGATAACAAAGACAGTTAACCAGAAAAATCGATAACATTTGATGGACTTCTTACAGTCATTAATAAAAATGTCTATACTGTAAAGACAGAATGCTGAGTCTGTTACTGTGAATCAGAATATTCTTTGAAATGGGTATCAAAATAGAAACTATATGAGATGTATGAGATGTCAGAATAAAGGCTCTAGTTAGGGACCTGTATGATGAGTATAATGGATCCTGCACTGGATGATGAATAAAATGTATCCTGGACACAGCCCCAGCAATAACCTAGTAAGGAGGAAATCTCACTATATAGCACACGTGTATCATCATGGAATTATTTTATATACTTGCTTTAATTATTGAATATTCTGCTAAACGTTAGCCAGTGTTGGTTTACTTCATCCCAACTTTTCTGTAGATAGCATTGTTTACAAGAGTTGTCTGAACTTGGTGGAGCCAATTGAGTTCATTGTCATTGTGATTTGTGGATATAGAAGAATAGATCAGGTTATGCAAAATTGGCATTTAAACTAGATTCTGGTGTTTAGACAAGAATTCCTTTACTATGGCTTTTTAGTATTTGTTTTTAATTATGCAAGTAATACATCAATTAATTTTCACATAGCCTTTTAATTTACAAAAGACTCTGGATCAATCCACATGTATATGCAAACTCATTACAAACCAATGAATTGCCTTATTTGGTTTATACTAAGTCCTTTCAGGGTAGATCATTAGACTGATGTTATGACTTTGTCTCCTTAATATTTCATAGTCTAAAATCCAGTCTCATTTTCTTTCTCCTCCATGTGTGTCTGTAATTCTCTTTTTCTAAAGTCTTCGGTTAGAGAAATTCAGCAACTTGGCAACATTTTGTTTGAAATATTTGCAAATAGCTTAAACAGTTTGTGTAGTTACTTACCGCCACACCAATGTGTATACTTGCCTATTTCATGTTTATATGTAGAATTGTTTGCTGTAGAAGAAAATATGGGTGTTTATAAGGAAAGACTCAAGCCAATGTCAGATTAATCTACCCAACGGAAATCTCTTCTTAACCTGCTCTCTTCCCAACCTGCATAATCTTGTCACCAGCTCTCTTCCTCTAAACTGACTTTTAAAATGCCCACCCTTTTTGTCAAAACAAAGACACTGTCCTAGTCACATCTGACTAAAGATGTCCTGCCAATAAATTGGTGGGGAAGGAACTGCGCAACACAAAATTATATGTTATAATAAAAATGTTCAGTTCCAGTTTACATATTTATTTAATTGTGAGAACTCTTCAATTGGAACCCTACCTTTTCCTTTCAGTGCAATCGAATATTTTAGAGTCTTTACTGAGATGGTACTACTATTTTTGAGCAGCCATAGTAATTCATAATCTTTTTGTGTAACATTATCTCATTATTTAATAATATTGTTTACAAATTTATTTAATAAATATTGTTTACAAAACTGGATCATGAACTCCTCAAGAACAGTCAGGAGTTGTGCTTTTATTCATATTGATCTACTCTCCAGCTAGCTAAATGGATACTCTTTAACCACTGCCACCCATCCCCTTAAGTTTCCAATTCAGGGCTAGCAACTGTAGAACCCTGAGGGCTAAGACTAGATGAGGCTATGGATTGGCCAGGAATAGTCAGACAGAAATTGAGCCAGAGCTGAAGGGCCAACCACGTGCAAGGAGAAATCAGAGTTGAAACCAGAGAGGAACCATATCCATTTGTCAATTTCAAAGGACAAGTGTGAAACCAATTAACAGGAGCCAAAACAAAAGGCCATAGATCAAGTGAATGTGATGACAAAACAAATGGTGTGGTACGTTTGAAATTTCAGTCTATAGTATATTGGTTGATCTGTGGGGCACTACTAATGCATATTTTTGTGTCATGTAGGAACAAGGTAAATTGCCCCCATGCATGCACATAGACACATGCACACACCTACATACCTGCCTACAAATGAAAAGAAAAGGAAGTCGTGATGCTCTGTGTATGTTAAGATGTGTAAGAGCAATTGGCAAATCAATGTAGTCCTCAGTGCTGCTCTTTGCCTGATTCAGGCCTAGGACAACTCTGGTTTCATGAATGTTGATATTGGTAAAAACAGCAGTGACCTTCATATAAGCCTGTTTAGCGCAAAGTACCACAAAAAAATTATGTCTAAACCTCGTATGATTCAACATTGACTTGGATAGAAGTCTCTTGCAGATAATAAGGGCTTTATACACACTTCTTGATTTGATTTGGGAAAATAAAAAAGCATCAATGAATAAAGAAGCAAAGAAAATGCTAACAAATACATAAATTATAAGGCATACATCATTTTATTGCACATCGCTTTGCAGACACATTTTTTTGTTTTTGTTTTTGTTTATTACAGATTGAAGGTTTATGGCAACTCTGCCTTGAGCAAGTCTACTTTTTTTTGTCAACAGCATGTATTCCTCTCATGTCTCTGTGTCACATTTTAATTAAGGTATGTACATTGTTTTGTTTTGTTTTAGATATAATGCTATGGCATACTTAATAGACTACAATATAATAAGATAACTTCCATATGCACTGGGAAACCAAAACTGTGGTTTGCCTTGCTTTGCTGGGATATTCTATGGTGGTGGTCTGGAAATGAACCTGCGGTAGCTCTGAAGGGTGCCTGCGTATGAGTGAGACATTTAGGAAGGTGTGCTTGGAGGCTGGGCACATCGGTGAGAAGCATGACTGTTGTGTGTTGTCAGGCAGAGAACTAGTGTCCCTGTCCCTGCCCCTTCATCAGGAAGGTTAAGTGTGCTCTGTGAGCTCCTCTGGACTGATTTATTAAAGGCTTCATGGAGCAAGAAGTGGGACTTCAGGAACGGTTTGACAAATGGGCGGGAGCGTTTGCACAGCAAGGGTGGAGTCCATTCATAGAAGCAGAGAGAGCAAGGGCAGGAGTGGGGGAGTGGGCAAGAGACTTCATCAAAAAGGAGTGGTGATGCCAAGTAAGGGAGGAGGCGATTCTGTGTGAAGTGTAGGTGCCATAGGTGTTTTCATTAAACCAAGACAATAAATAAAGTATGAGAGACGGCAGAATACCGATGTTTATGACTAGCATAATCCTCTGCTCACATTTTTTCTGAATTCTTCTCCATTCTAAATAAACTTCGATCATTTTAGTGCTTATTCATGCAACTTACTCACATTGAGCAGCCTATTAAGCTACTTAGATTGATGTTACTTCTAGGAATTACATCTTCTGGGAAGTTCGCATACTGTAAAGATTTGTGTTCTCTAACTAGGTAATGGTATTACTATATTGTGAAACGGTCCCTTTGGGACCATCCTTAGGGAGTTTCCTGTTTCCTGTCAGTATGGTTTAACCTATAGAGGCAGAGAAGGTTTGCAGCAGCGTTAAATATTTAAAAGTAAAGCCTGTTTGAAGTGCATAAAGTAATTGCTACCCGAAGCAGAGAAAGCATCAGGCCCAGGTGTGCAGTTTGGTTTAGCTGTTTTTTGTCACTTGCTTTTATCACTTTTAAATGTCTTCCAAACAGGGGCAGCTTATAAAGTCTTGGGATACTCGAGACCCATTTATGGCAAATACTTTGAGTTGGGCTTACCACCCTCTTTTATTTACCGGGACTTAATTATTTTTTTCTTTTTGCAGTACTTTAGTGAGCAGGGAACTAGTCCCAATTAATGATAGCCAATCACTGCAGTGGGGAATATACACTTATAAAATTATGACAGATAGCCACACACCATGTGATCAGAGTATACAAATTACACCATAAGCAGAAAGTAGTTATGCTTGATTGGAGCAATTAAATGTTTTCTTTAAATAAATAAAAAAAAACTCCAGTGAGAATATTTTAGAAAATGGCTTTTTAATCATCTGTAGAACTGCTAAAATTACTGTCTCATAATAGTTTTAAAGTACACCATGTTTAAAATTAACTATAATCCCTTCGCATAACCATGGGATTCTTCCCCCAGAAACCTGTTTACTTGAAACTTATATTTAATCACAGACTTAACAGCAACTCCTCATTTTGAAAGGAATGACAATAATTGTTTAGGACTAGAAAATTAGACATGTGGCTTTCACGAACTCACAAGAACTGTCCACTTTGCACAAAGAGATTATGGATAAGAAAATCTTAAACCAATATACCATATCACCTTGTAGTGTGACTGTTCTCCCTTCATCTGAACTTGACCTGAACTTGAGAGGATTCTAAGGAACTGTGGCAGAGAATCTACATTGTTCTATAGTGACAAGGAAACCCATGGTGTCCTCTGAGAAAGAGTTGTCTAGTCTGTGAACTCAGTGAGAAAAGGAGACTAGTGAAGAGAAGATATCTGGTTTTGGCTTTGGTTTTATTTGTTAGGCATGGAGTGGAGGGAAGAAAGAGAAAGGAGAGCTAAGGGTATAAGCAGGTGAGATGAGAACAATGGTATATCTGTTGTCCCACTGGGACCCATGGACAAGATATGTCCTCTATGGAGATTGGACCAATCTTCCTTTATCTGCTCAGCTTTGCATTATGGGAAAACTTAGAAAATGTGCCTGGTAGAGTCCATACCTGTGATGGAACATCGGAGGAACAGCATGAGGTAGAAAACATTTAGGAAATCGAAAGCATGTCCAGTAAGTACTTAGTAAGAAAGAGAGAAAGCAGCCATGGGGGTGGACTCGATTCTGACCATAGAAAAAGTGGTCCTGAAGATCTTCCAGATGTAATTTGGGGGACTTTATAGAAATGCTGAGAATCTTTACCAACCAATGGAGGCTTCCAACCAGCAATATTTATCTAGACAATATTAGCAATACCTTATTCATAATCTCAGGCTGATGAGGTTTGGAGATATTTGTTTTATGTCTTTTGTCCATTGAAATTTGAGAAATTTCTTGTAAGTACACAGATTTTTCTGGTAGAACCTAGATTCTCCCTAAATAAACTGAATGCAAAAACTTACCTTGTAAATACATGGGCCAAATGCCTTCATATTAGTATTTTGGCCACTAAAGACAAATACCTTCAGATGTACGCAATCCAGATAATTTCCTAATAAGAACTACATGGTTTTGAGGATTTTCTGAATGATAGGCATTCTATTACACATTTTATTTTATCTTCACAAAGCCTTTTTTCAACAGCTTTCAAAATGAGGAAACAAAGCTCCAAGAGATAAAAAGCGTTGGTCATGATAAATAATTCATTATAGGGAGGGACTTAGACTGATTCCAGTTCTATCTGATTTCAGATACCATATTTGCAATAAGCAGGCCTTACTCTTAGCTTGATCCAATAGTATCAGTATTTTATTTTGGTGGAAAATGTTACCACAGATGACAAATTTAGGAGAAAAACAGACACCCAACCTAATTTTGCAACATTAACAGTGCATTAAACAAAATTAATAATTTCTCCCACTGCTCTATCACCACAATAGTTTAAACCCTTAACTGGATATATGCTTTTCTGCATCTTTCATTAATATTGCATCATGTTGACTCAAATTTACATTCTTTTTTCCACCTAACATGAAATTTTATGACTTTTTCAAATTCTACTTACTTTACATGGCACCATAGGTATTGCTAGAGTCATTGATTGCATGGATCCTAATTATGCTAATATTCCCTCCGTTGGGGTTGTTTGTTTTTTTTTTTTGCATTTAGTTAACTTCTACTTTATTGCTTCAGTGCTAACCAATTTAAATTTAGTAACTCATTTAATGAATGTATATTGACCAATTAGTTTGTGCAAAGCCATCATATACATACTGGGAATATAATATGAACAAGGCAGACAGGGTTCCAATAGTCATGGTACTTTTGCCTGATTTTCAGTTGAAGACAAGACAAAAATAGTGTTTCTAAAAATAATTGTCTGGTTAGAGTTGTTATAAGGGGTGCAAAGAGAGAGAGATGAGTGGAAAGGGTCATAACTAAATGTGCACTGGAAATGTTCTAGAAATCACACTCCTCTCTCCTTCCTTGAAGTGAACTGTTTGGGGTTGAGTTCTGAGGGACAAGTAGGAATAATTGGGCACAGAGGATGTTGGGAGTATTCCTCATGGAAGGACAAGTCATGGAGGTTTTAGGGCAGGAGAGAGCATGATCACTTTCAGGGTAGTAGTCAAAGACTAGGGCGACTAGAGCAGATGTATGAGAGCGGGGATTGGGTGAAAGAAGGACAGCGACCTTGAAGGCCTCAGTAAGGTTTCTGATCTTTGCCTAAAAATAATAGGAAGATGTGGCAGTTTGAAATCAATGATGAATCCCAAAAAGAGAAAGATTAGGTTGCAAACACCCTCTGGGTGCAATGCCCTCTGATTGTACTAAATTCGAAGGTTTTAATTTACTTGATAACATCAATTTAGGGCTTTTGATTCCACCATGTCAGTAGGGCATGACTCAGGTTGAGTCCCTGTTCCCTTGGTGGGCTGGTAAAAACAGACACTCATTTAAGAAGACACTCAAGAAGAGAGAGAGTGCGCTATCATGTTTGATCCTGGGACCCCGGGGAAGGATGAGCCATTCTCCTGAGAGTTTGCAGCTGAAGAGAACAGAGAAGCAGAGCAGCTGAGAAGGAAAGAAACACGCCCTATGACAAAGACTGATAAAGGAAGCCCTGAGAGACCAGGCAGAGATCACCCACTACCTTGCTTCAATACGGCAATGACTTTGGTGAGAGAGCAAACTTGTGTTGAACTCTTCAGGGTCTTGTCACTGTAAGCTTTCACCCCAAATAAATATCCTTTATAAAAGCCAACAACTTTCTAGTAATTTGCATCAGCACTCCTTTGGCAGACTAATGCAGAAGCCATGGAAGGCTTACAAGCAGAGAAGGGACAAGATCCAATTCATGATTTTAAAAGACCTTCATAGTTTGGGTAAGATTATATTGTTATTTTAACACTAATGCTTTTCTCAAAATGATAATGCAGATCAGAATAGCTTCAGGATGAACCAAAATGAACCCCAAAATTTTATCTGGATGATTTCATTTAATTAAGAGAAAATACTGCTGAGAAAGAACCCAATAACTGTTTACCACCCTCCCTTTCCTGGTTTGCTTTAAACTCAGTTATTCAGATAACTTGACCAAGGCCTCATAAAAGCAATAATAAAGAACAATAGCACTAATACTCTTGCTGCCCACAGATTGAAAGTGAGTGTCCCAAGAACAACTTTTCACATTTTCTTTGTTATCTTTTCTTGTCCTTTACTTATCTCTCCCATGATGATGGAAGCCATTTAATATACGTTCGTTTACGTCATTTTCACCCATTCCCTAGGTAACTTCTAACATGTTCCAGTGCGTAGTAGAGTGTTTGGCATCTGTTGACCACTACTATGCTTAATGAAATAGTTAATTCATTGCAGCAGTATGTATCTTATCTTTATCAAAAAACATCTCTTGATTATGTGGAGGTTTATAACACCTTGACTGTGGAGTTTTGCACACTTTCTGCTAATTCCTAGTTTTTGAATCATGTGCACATGACAATACAGTTTTTCAAATGTCCCTGAACCAAATTCTACCCCCACCAACCCCACTACCATAGGTTACACAGTTTCTGGGGGAACATCTATAACAAGCTCATCTCGAGGGATCCTTTCTCTTGACTTGTTAAGTACTCCTTACCTTTTCTAGGCAATATGTTTTGAAGAGATGTGCTTGCAGCATTTATCAACCTCACTCACCATGAAGGAAGGGAAGCCGCTTTTCTCAACAAAAATATATCTAAGTATAATTGCCTTCACAGTGGCAAGTTGATTCTGTACCCCGATTTAGACATGTTCTTAAGTTTAATACGTTTTCCTGCGAATGTGAGCCCATTGCCAGAGCACCTTCTGAAGATGTTAATTTTAGCTAAGGGTTGGCCCAACTGAATGAGGCTAGGCTTAATACAGCTGACTGAAGTCTCTTAGAAGTAGAAGAAATTCAGACACAGAAAGAGAAAGACACAGAGAGGAGCAAGGAGTCCAAGACAACAGAACACAGAAGAAAAAGAAGAGGATACTGCCATATGACAGGAAAGCCAAGGAGACCAAGGATTGCCAACCTGCCAGAACACTATTCACCCCAGGTAGAAGCAAACCTTCCAGCCTCGAAAACCATAAGCCAATAAATTCCAGTTGTCTAAGCCAACCCATTGTGTGGTATTTTGTCATACAGCCTGGGAGACTAAAAGGCTTAGGAAAGCTCATTTACTTCACAGAATAAAGATCACGTTGTCTGGTTTTAAATTTCCACAGTGCTCTTTGAAGGTCTATGAAGTAAGGAGCTTGACCAGCCACTGTAGATGCAATCCTCTTGATCCTTTTGTTGGTTCCCTCACTTTCAGCCTCTAAGTTTCCAAATTAGGTCCTAGTCCTCATATTTGTATAACTCATCAGACATCCATTTCACCAGAAGCAAGTGGATCTGTCACTTAAACTAGAACCAGAAAAATTCCTATAACAGATCATTTCTACCATTTGAAATAAAGATTCTTGACTGTATCAAGTAAATCTATTCCCTTATCCATGCCAGAACCCAAACCCAGGGTAGTTAGGTTCTGCTACAAAGAAGACAAAACTTAACCAGATTTTATAAAATGGCAAGAGACTAAAATATCTTGTAAATTCTCAGCTCTATTTACCACTTCTCATTTGCATACTTAATTGCTTCCAATAAGACCTCTTTGCAGCATAAATAGAAAGAAACCGTGTGTCAGTGCACTCATGTGTGGTATCATTTGAAATCCACACAGGATCTTTGTCTACCTGCTGTGCTTAATTTCAGTAAACACTTCTATGATTAACTTTGTTTTTCTACAGTATATCAAAATGCTCTAAGCCTTTCATTTTTATTCATCTTATATTGTGGATTAAAGAGGACTTAAGATTCTTAAGAGCTGAGCTACTTTTGAACTTGAAATCTACAAGTTCTCTATAACAGGAGATGTTAGAGCCAAGGTTCTTTAATAGAGATTCACTGCCCCCCTTCATATCCATCAACAGAATTCAGGGAGGCTATGAACCTGGAAAGGAAAAATTCTTTTTTTATATTCACTAAAGGAAATTTACCAAGCCCTTACATTTTTAATGTGGTCAACACACCCTGGCAGTATTAATAGTGCTTATGTTGTTGTTTGTTTTTTACCAGAAGACACCATAATTATTTTTAGATCATATTGGTTCAGATATTCTGGAATATTATTTCTCTTCATCACTACTTTGAAACTATGGTAGTTGTTTGACATACTCTTAGAAACTTTTTAAAATATTTAATAATTTTTTAAAAATTAATAAATTTAGAATTAATAAAATTCTTTATATTTCAACAACTTTTTGTTAAATTAATCAATTTTCTTTCTGATTTATGTATTTTTTTTTTACATTTAAAAACATTATTCTGCAAATGGATCCATATGTTCTATCAGTCACCAAAGAAGTCCATGAATCAAGAGAGGCTAAGAACCACTGCTTCAAGCTATGTACAAATTTATATCACAAAGAAGTTTGAGCCTCAAACTAGAAAAACCGTCTTCACTTTCTATTGAGCACATCAGGGCTTAATTATATCTTAGATAATACCTAGTTTTCCCCATAAGATCTATCTTTGTGTTTCCATAAATCTATTAATACTTCGTTCTAGGAGAACTGGTGGAGCACCTAGTGTGTGTGTGCTCCTAAGCAAGATGCTGTGAGAAATACTAAACTAATAAGACACGCTCCTTGTTCTCAAAGACTTTTTAGTCAAGTTGAGTTGACGGAGGTATGGATTATGAAACAAAAGGAGAATCATCACGTACTAACTATTCTGAGGGTTGTTAGCAACAAGTGCAAAAAGTAGAGTTCTGAAAAATAAAGAGAGGTCAGTATGGAACCCAGATGCTGGGAAAGGTTTCCTAAAGGGGTTAGGCTTGATCTCAGAGGTGAGGTTTGGCTAGAATTCCAGTAGACAGAGAGCCAGCCTCATGGGAGAGAGGAGAGAGAGAGAGACAGAGACAGAGACAGAGAAAGGACCGACAAAGAAAACTGAAGAGAACAGTCTGATTAGAGCAAAGCAAGCGTGTCTGGAGAAAGGTGGAAATACCTATAAAGTGGTTAAATACTGACAACACCCTTAAGAGAATTAATCGTCAGAAACAGTGGCTAGGAGCCAAACTTTTGATTGAGCAGACAAGACGTAAGGCTATGTGTAATGAACGAATCTATATCAAAATGCCTAATTGAAGCCTAGCATGTAGAAAGGACTCAGAATATTCTTTTTTCCTAATATTTAGATGTTTAAGTTTTGAAGCTTGCTAACTCAAGTTTCCATTTAATTATAAAATGTGTTTACTTACAGATATTTATACATTTTAGAAAAACTGAGATAAAAGTTCCTTTCTTTAGCAAATTTTTGCCATGTAGTCTTGGTTTATGATGTTTTGTAGTGTACTGGCTTACGGAGTTTATAAAGTTTCTCTAAGTGGCTCATTCAATACTTTATTGAATACCTATTAAGTCCCAGGCACCAGATTTAGTTTTACTTAAGGACTGACTTACTCAGAGAAATTTAGTTTAATAAAATGTTAGTATGGTAGAGCTAGTAGACATTAAGCTAATCCCTTAATTTCTCAGATTAAAAAAAAAATCAGAGCAATATACATTTGTTCAGCTTGAACATAATAACTTCCCCGGTTCATAGAACTGCACTTTCTTTCACATTCTTTGCTGGTAGATTGAGTAAACACATACCTCAAAGTGTCACTATTTTAACTGCCCTTCAAGAATCAGGGCTTGGCACACGGATTCTAAGTGACAAAGTACTATTTTGAAAAAGGGAAGGGAGGGAGGGAGGGAGAGGGAGAAAGGAAGGAAGAAGGGAAGGAGGGAAGGAGAAAAGGAAGGAAGGAAGGAAGGAAGGAAGGAAGGAAGGAAGGAAGGAAGGAAGGAAGGAAGGAAGGAAGGAAGGAAGGAAGGAAGGAAGGGGAAGGAAGAAAAGAAAAAGAATGTTTTCCAATTTTTTTGCATCAGATAATAGGTTCACTCTACTATAGAATTTAACAGCTCTTGTGTAAATGTGTAATTACAGAAACTAGCAATAACTCCATAGCTTTTCCTTATATTATGTTACAAGGAAGAGTACTATATTTTTGTAAAGAGCTAAGGGTAATACTGAACAGTAGTTGGACACAGCAGTCATATAATGTGGAATTAAAAAAATTAAATGTAGGTATTAGCACTATTTATTTTCCCACGGTCATCCTCAGTTCGATGATTAGAGAAAACCATTATGTTAATATGTTCACTACCTGTGTCATAGGAATATTTTGACATAAAATGAGGTAACATTGGGAAAGTGTTTTTTAAAGTGGGATGGTTAACACATAAAGAGCGGTTGTTGTTATCCATCATTTCCCCAGGCACCAGATAACGACACTGGGCAATGTATAAAGATTAACCTTGTATCTGGCAGAATTGCATAAATAATTGCCATTTGCTGGACTCCAGGACTCTGACCTAATGTTAATTGTTTGCATTGTTCTCTAATAGGGACTTAACAACTCACCAGAGTCACCTTTCTGGTCTCTTGATTAACTGCATAATGGAAATTATTAATGATGGCAAGAAGAAAGAGTTTGGAAGGAATTCTAAAAGTGGAAAAGTTGAGCCAAAAGCCGAATTCTAGAATCCAGTTGCCAACACAGGATCTCCTTGAGAAAACATGGGTGCACTTCATTTGTCCCTGAGGCAGGGAGAGGCAGGAAAGTACCCATGAAAAACAATCCGGTCAGGGTGCATGGGTAGGGGTTGTCCATATATGCCAACATCTTGAAAACGATCACACCAGAAGAAGCCAGAGAAACTCAGTCCAGCCTCTGCCTTTCTTACTGTTAATTTGTGATGGAAGGTGATTCTTACATTGGGTTATAAATCATTAGAGCCCAAAGAGTTGGACATGTAGTCTCTCTACTGTTGTGCCTCTCGGGATTAATTCAATTAATTCTCTACCAAGGAAGATGATATCTGTACACGTTCCAGAGCTTCAAAAAATAATCAAGTAAACACTGACAGATCTAAAAGGGCATCAGCAAATGGGTGAATCAAACAGATCTGCTGTTTACGGCTTCCCTGCCCTATCAAGTGCAGAGAAGCTACAAACCTTTCCGTACTTGTGCATTTGTGTGTGTGTGGGGGGGGGGGGGGAGGGCTTTAGAAAAATTTACAACTGCCGCTTTTCTGATGAATGAAGGCATTAGAATAGCAGATGTAGAGCATGGGGGTTAGAAAGTGAAAATCTGAGCTCTGCCTTGGAGCGCCAGGAAATGGAGCCAACACGGGGAAAGTCACCGAGGTGCCTGAGCTGGGAATGTTTTAATGTACAATAAAGCACTTTGATAGCTGCCTTTAAAAAAAAAAAAAACTGGTAATGCTTGCAAGTGTTTCCTGAAAACCCGACTGAAATACCTCCAGCAGCTAACAAAGGAGGAAAGAGCTAGTTGTCATCAGGGATGTGGAAAAGGTGCTAAACAACTCTGGCAAATGGCAACTAAGCGAGAGCCGTGGGTGCAGAGCCCAGGACCCCAGGGCCGGACCAGGAGATACTGCCCTTCCTTCACGGTCATGGATGATCCAGAAACACCTGCCAACTGCTCCTTGGCCTCAGGCTTCTTAACTGCCATTGCAGACTTTTGCCCTCCCAGCTCTATTCTTCAGTTGTGACCCCTCGATTGGCAACTTCGGCTTTCAGGAGTAATCTGTTGTACAAGTTAAAGAAACGGAATTCCCATGCCTGTGTCTTACATTTAGAGAAGACTTAACCCAAGACCCCAGAATAGAGAAGAAAAGTAGTTTCTTTCTGATGGTATAGGTCCCTAGGTGAAATGGAGGAAATAGAGATGAACAGTACACACAGTGCTTCACGTTTCATTCCATAGAGGAGAGCATCCATTTCTAGACAGCAGACCTGTTAATTTCTCCCTGTTCACCACCTCAAACGGTGCCCTTACTTCAAAGCAGCTTGCTTATAAATTAGTGTTATTGTTCACTTCAGGAATTAGCTAAGAGCATGTATATAACGTTCTACCATTACTTCTGCAGGGGAAGTTACTGACTCACTCCTCGAATGTTATGAATGCTTTAGGCCTTTCACATCTAAAGAATAACACGTATAAATGTTTCCATAGGGCATGTGGTCTATATACCAAAGAGATGCCCAATTAACTACCTAGACAACTCTCTCTTAAGTTGTTGAAACATTTTAATGAAATCGACTCAGTCAATAGCCTAGCCACAATTTCCTTCCAACATACAGATTAGAACAGAAGAGTATATAAACTGATTTCTATTTCTCGTGAAGGTAAAATATTTTCAGAGGGACAAAAGCATTTTCTCGGTGTTTTTGATACGCACATGTTGTTAAAATTCAAGATTAGAAGGTTAATGCTTCATCCTGTAGGTTTGTTTCTAAGCTATTAATTTGCTATCATGTTTTTGGGGAAATTTGTCAAGTTCAAAATTTTTTTTTTCTTTTCCCCCTATCTGCAAAATATGCACACATTTGAATTATGACTTTCCTACAGGAACTAACAGCTGTATGTGCAAATCATGCATATAAATCAATTACCAAGTCCTATGTACTATAAATGCACCCATTAATTAAGCAATGTCAGATGCCATGAACCGTGAAGTTCATTACATCTTTAGCATTCAAAACCAGGGATTATTTGAAGAAGAAATACTAAGTTTACCTAATAGTTAATGAAATTAAGGCGGGTTGTTGCCAACATTCTTATTTTATGCCTAATTCAGTGTTTAAATGTTTATGAATAAAACACTAACTGCTGAAAGCAGATATGTTGAAATGTAATTACTGGTAAGTTATAACACACTCGAGGACTCATTATTCCAGACTTGGGAGTTTTAAGATCACCAGTGTAACGCACTCTCCAAAAACACAGAGTTTTTATGGGCTAAAAGCTGGAAACACATAAATGCTGTTGAATTTGTCCTGGCTGAGTGGAAATTTTGATGATCGTGGTGGTATGATTTATGAGTCTAACATTTTCCAGTCATTACGTGGTTGCATTTCAGCATTGTGACATGATTTGCATATGTGAATATCCCAGAAAATTAGCTTCTGATGACTGCTGCATCTGTCTGGATAAAGAAGACCTTATCTTAAAACCAATGCAGTGGCTGCTACCAAAAAAAAAAAAAAACCAACAACGACTACTTGGAACAGAAATGTTCAGTCCCAAGTCCCATTTCCCTTTGAAATCTGTAGCCGGTGACTTGACACACATGGCTTCAATTTCAGGGGTAAATACACGCTTGGAATGACAAGGTTTACACATCTGTAGACAGTTTAGCATCTCTTAAGTTGTCTGCCTCACAATGACTTCCTGGATGGCTCAGGAAAGCCCGACACCTTTTCCCACACCCCTCAGTCTGGGCTTACAAATCCCATCTTTCAGTCTGCCCCAGATAAATTACATATCCTAGCCGCCTACCTGTAAACTGCACTGACATGTGACCTAAACTACAACTTGCATTAAAAATGTATCTATGTATGTATGTTTTTTAGAAGCCTATACATACATGTAATAATATCTATGTTCCTAAGCCAGCTAACTTTACCTCTAAGCACACTATATACCTCTAAGAGGTAAATAAAATGCTGCTCAATTATAGAATTTTGGAAAATTAAAGATTTTTCATTTGTTAAGTGCATTTGAATTTTGTAAGTCCTGCATTTCATACACACAATCAAATATTTTTGTAGAGAAGCAGTTTAGTTCATCTAGAAGATGCTAATAACCTAATCAATGTTTAGCAATATAGTATGTCTTAAGTTTTTGTTGCTTTTTCTTCCCAGCCATGTTAGTTATGTTTGGCTGTGGTTAGTCTCTAAATTAGGCATTATTTCATTCCTTACTTAGTGGCATATATTTATTTAGTATATATTTTCCACAGACAGAAACCCCATCCTGTCTTTCCACATTTATTTTTCCTCCAAACACAGAATTTAAGTAATTTTTCTTCTGATTTTAGCATCGTTTATGGATGTTCATTTGCTCTGGGCTTCTGCAATGTTGGCCCAATTCTTAAATCAGGAATTCCACTCTCATTTTATCATTCTTGGATTCTTCATTTCATTTTATTTTATATAAATGTTTGTTAAGATCTAAACTCAGGAAGCGGACTTGGCCCAGTGGTTAGGACGTCCTTCTACCACATGGGGGGTCCGCGGTTCAAACCCCGGGCCTCCTTGACCTGTTTGGAGCTGGCCCACGCACAGTGCTGATGCTCACAAGGAGTGCCGTGCCACGTAGGGGTGTCCCCTGCGTAGGGGAGCCCCACGCTCAAGGACTGCGCCCCGTAAGGAGAGCCACCCAGCGCGAAAGAAAGTGCAGCCTGCCCAAGAATGGTGCCGCATACATGGAGAACTGACACAACAAGATGATGCAGCAAAAAGAAACACAGATTCCCATGCTGCTGACAACAACAGAAGCAGACAAAAGAAGAACACACAGCAAATGGACATAGAGAACAGACAACTGGGGGGGAGGGGAACGGGAGAGAAATAAATGAAACAAATAAATCTGGAAAAAAAAAAGATCTGAACTCATCAGAAAACTCTTTTTACATGCACAGTATGTGATATTAATAGTTTGTCCATGTTGTTTGATATACTTCAAATTGTATACATACTATATTCTTTAAAGATGTTCATCATTTAAAAATTATATTCCTTTTAGGGTTTTCACAAGTAGGAATATACTGAATGTTGAGTTTGAAATCTAATCTCAAAATAATTGGGAGACAAATCTGATTCAACTTCTCATTAAATTCTTTTACTATTATTATTATTTTTTAAGAGACAACAGGGTTTGAACCCGGGACCTCATAAGTGGCAAGTAGGAACTCAACTAATTGAGCTATACGTGCTCCCCTATTTTTCTATTTTTATTTTTTTCCTTTATTATTTTTAACTTCAGATGGCACCATACATTCTCAAGATTCCCATCTCTTTAGTGCTGCGTCACTTCCACTACCCTGCTCAATTTACTAGCCTTGGCTCTTTCAAGATTTGTTTGTATCTTTGGAATAGTATCTAAAGCATTGTTATCAAGATTTAAATGTCCCTTTAATTGTGATAATATTAAAATGCTACAAACTTTACCTGAATTAACTCAGATGGGTAGGATGATGTTGATGATGATGTTGTAGCTTTTATTTCTTAATTCAGAATCTTGAAATAACATGCTGAAGATCACACAAGTTAAGTCCTGAATTCCAGAGTTATGCCCAAGCCATCCGGTCAGTTATTATATATGCAAACTACCTGAAAGTGTTTTGCATTTATACTCTAAAGTATTATTTCTGACTTTATCTTTTGCCCTATCCATACCTTACAATATTATCCTTTTTAAAACTTATTTTACCGTGCAACCATTGTGCTCTATTAAAAATTCGAGCTTGAACATGTGTCAGGATACTGTTTGAGTTTGCTATAAAAGTTCAATATTCCAAACACTCTTTCTCCATCTGTCTGAGATTACCCTGCCCCAAGCCTGGTGTTCATTATTCAGGTGTTTTAAGATTTGGCCCCAAACAACAAGTTTAATTTTTATCATTATCTTTTTATCCCGTCATTATTTTTTTCCTATAGGTACTTCTACAACTATGAACTTCAATAGGAAAATGTAGTAAAATATTATTTGTGCTCCAAATCCTTTAGTTTCCTTCAAAGCTTTCAAAAACACTAGAAATACATCCATTCATCTTCAATTATTTAAACCAATTCCAATGTAATCATGAATGCACAATGGCTTTAAAGAATTTTGGTAGTCTTTCCTTTGTGGGTCTGTAGAGAGAGTAAAGCACTCCCATATTCATTTCTTTCAAAAAATCCCTTTTGCTGTTTCTTTAAGATGATTTGCTGCTACCTCTCCAGTATTCCTGGAAGAATGATTCTCCAACTTTGCTATAGATAGTAATTCTTTGGGGAGTTTGTTAAAAAGTAGATTCTGAATCCCATTTTTAGAGATTTGGATTCATTTGATTTGCATTTCTCACAAGTGTCCCACGTGGTTCTGATGAAAGTTATGTTCAAACTGGCCACATTTTTAGAAACACTCTCTATGAAAATAATTTCCTTCATGCCAAATAACATACTATTATAATCGTCTGTTCACCAGTCACTTGACAATGATTTTTATCTCCTTTCTTATTTCTAGAATCTTTGTATTTCCAGGTTATTAATTCCTTCTAATCTGGGAATATGCTAAACTTTTGCATGTGTAAAAGATATAAAGGTAAGCCTGAAGCTTTTTAACTTTTTCCTTCAAGTAAGGCACTGGCTTCTATTTTCAGCAGGCATTACTGGTAATATTCAGAGTCTGAGCACACATTTAAATTGCAGAGGAGACAAGAACAAAAATATCAAAAGATAATGGATAATTGGTTGGGAAAAAAGACATAACAAGTTGTTGGACCTTCATACCTTCTCTTCCACTCAATGTTACTAGTCATCTGTCTTTCATCATCATTTCTTCCCTGGCCACACCCAGTGGAAATTGTAATAGAAATACTAACGCACCAATTCCTAATACTCCCATATTGCTTGTATCTCCAGTAGACACCAGTCTAAACTTTCCACTAAGTGGTCATCTACTTAATTCCCATTGCCTCAGAGCATCCTATATTTACAGGAATATAAACCACACACTGACAAGTAATTCTTCATTTTCAAGCTTATATTATGCCCGTTCTTTGTTCTTGGGTAAATCTTTTGTTACAACTGTTTAAAGATCCAAAGTTTGATGACTAGAAGTATCAAGGAGGGATATTATAGATTTAAGTATGAGATGAAAAGGCATGTCTATTTTTTAGTAGGATAATCAATTAATTTATCATCCAAGTCAAAACACCATTGAGATTAAAGGAATACTATAAAAAAATTACATAATTTAGACTTTTCCAGGCAAAATAATATGTGTGTTCACCCTAGATGTAGAAGAATGACATTAAAAAAAAAAAAAAGCGAAGGTGAAATTTGCCATCCAGCCTCTACTAAGAGAACATTGGTTAAGATGTTCAAGCAAAGACCAAATTTTCCAAAGTATATCTTATCTTGAAGCAAAAATGTCAAGGAAAGACAAAGCTGTCACCATTTCAGAACCATGTTCTTCTATATAACAATACTCAAACACATAAAACCTTCTACCAATAAAAGAGATTTGATGATTGTCTGTTATAGTCTACAAGGGACAAACTTAGTATAAATTCTCCCATGTTAAAGATGTATGTCAGAAGATGGAGAGGAAAATAGTTTATGTGAACTAAGTTGCATAAAACACCAAATTATCATGTCTGGCACTAAAATCTGGAGAATTCAGAAGTTTAAGACAATTTAGAATATTCACATCCAATTTCCTCTCTCCAACTACTGTGTAAAGATTTTACTCTGCATAGTGAATCCATAAATTTAAAATTTTAAACTAGCACATGACTTTTCCCAGAATTACGAATGATTTTAGTATTTTCTAAATATATGACAGCACTTTGAAGATTCTTAAACTAATTTTCATAAAATTAATTTAAAAGATGATGGGAATTCAATTTTTAAGAAATCATATGAGAAATTGTTTCTTAAAAGCTCTAACACTCTTGTATAAACTATTTATTATCACCCTTTCCCAAAATGCTTTGTTTCCTCATATCTGCAAGTTTACATAGTGTGTGTGTATGGTATGTTTATGCAATAGTTAATGTAATTACAAAGTGACTATTGAGGCATAGGTTTACTCCTGTACCCTTTAACTTCATACTTCCACTGATTAGAACATGTGAATATTACAATTTCAGTAAATTCACATGAATAAACTATAAAAAAATTCTGGGCAGGTAATGTTTAAAGCACAAGTAAATACAAACAATGAACTTGTTTTCAAATATATGACTAAGTTTTCACATCCAAATAAGCGTTTTCTCTTTTGAAGCCATCATCCTGGGAGTCCACATATGCTATCTTTATTTGCTTGATACAATTTGAAACTACTGTTGGGATTGTTTCAACTAGGATGGATATTAAATGCAAGTGTATATATTTTTATATTACTTTATATGGTGATTATTCTCAATCTTCTTTGTTTGCAGGTGAATGTGATTTTTGCAAATAATCAGAATTAATTTGGAACTAAATAAGGTAAATAGCAAATATATTAACCTTAGTAAAATGAAGAATGAGTACAAAATAATAAGTCTTATTTTCTTAAGTGGAAACAGCTGTAAGGTCATTGAACTAAACTTCTTTAATAATATAGTTACCAAATATTGGTCTTTTTCAAACAAAACAATGTAGATTTGTGTGATGGGTTGCAGTTATAGTATTTACTCTGGCAGGCATCCTATTAGAGTGTGAAAATTATCATTGAATACTTACAGCTCTGTACCATAATAATGTGAATTAAAATATATAAAGTCAAAGATCAGAATTTTTTAAAGTGAAAATGGGAAAAATAATAAATCTATTTCTCTGATGCTAGAGTATAATTCTATAAATACTTAAAAAATATTTATATTTTCCTCTTTTGTAAAGGATTTGAGAATGTATAAAATTATAGAACAGGCAACATGATAATAATAAAATAAAATAAATAATAACTTAAAACAAAGGACAAGGGGAAAAAGAATAAACATATGACAAGGCTAAGGTTGTTTATATGCCAAATTTGCATCCAAACTTCTTCGTAGCTAGAGTAAATGGGAAAATTTAATTCGTACTAGCTAGAAAGGGAAAATTATTCCTCAGGAAAAATAAAACTTTTCCTACACTTTAATTATTTTTAAAAATATTTTGTTACACAAATATTTTAGAAAATTTGGGTGCTACTATAAACCTTACTTTTGTGATTTCCTTGGTCAATTAAAAAAGAATTGTCAGCATCCCCCACTTCCTTACACATAATATTAGAAGTGTAATGGCTGCTTTCTTATTTTTTGTTTTTTTTTGTTGTTTGTTTTGTTTTTTATTTTTAAAATTTATTTATTTATTTATTTTAAATGGCTGCTTGTTAACTAGTATTCTTGTTTTCATTTTCCTTTTATTCCTATATTGTGCTCCAGGAACTATTTTTTTCTATGGACTTGGATTTTCTTTAGTAAATTAGAATGTTCATGCATATTTTAATTTTTTATCTGAATAAATAATACCTAATTTTAGGAAAAGATACTCAGAATTTGTTTACTTCATTTCTTCCATGACACATGCATTTTTTCTTCTTTATTTTTTTCAAATGGTGATGAAGGGCTCTATTTAGTGTTTTGGAATGTGTTCATGTTTCTATGGTAGACCAACATATGCATAAACTTTGATCAACTGTTATATATATGCATATAGGTATTATGCATATATAGATATAATACCTACATACACATCCATTTGTGCATATAATTGTAAAGTATTTCTTTACGTTATAAACTACAAAACAAACAAAATGTATCCCAATCATTTTGAAGGATTTTGAAGGCACTGTTTCAACCTGCTATTCCTTTTGAGCTATTAGCATGGCTACTGAAAAACCTGATGGTTCATCTTTCATATATGACATATTTTATTCTTCTCCCTAAAATAGTATTAGAAATTTTATTTCATATTCCAGAAAGTTCCCATGTTTCATTTCTTTTACCTATTTGTACAAGCACTCAATGGACCCTCACTGCTTGGAAAATCATATCTTCAATTTGGGGAACCTTTTTTTATTGTTTCTTGGATAATTTTCTCCTTCTCCCATCCTCATTTCTTTTTCTCTGTTTCTGAATCTTTTATTATTCAGTTATTAGATCACTTGGACTCAACCTCCCATACCAATAGCCCAGCAGAAGAGTTTTGCCCATTTAGAAGTGTGAATACTATTTACCTCCGTCTCTTCTACTCTATAAATGATGTCCAGCATTCAGTTAAATATTTCAGACATGCAAAAAGAGCAAATAAAAACAATCACTGTCCAGAGACAAAGCAATCAGCAGAAACAAACTGAATAATGACCCATATGTTGGAACTATCAGACAGGAAATTTAAGGTTACTATACATAATATTTTGAAGACTCTTGTGGAAAGCCATATAGCATGCCCATTTGGATGGCAAATTTTAGCAGAGAGATAGGAACTATAAGAACAATTCAGTAGAAATTGCTAAAATAAAAATACGTAGTCACTCAGACATTTCCTTGACAGTTTACAAAGTTTTGTTACAAATATCTTTCATCTTATTTGATTTGTTTTGTGCATTTATATCTTTTTATAAAACCTATTTACTTACATTTGGTGGAATTATTATAGAGAACAGCGGCAAATGCACGTTTAAGCCTCCATGGTTATCCTGTCACTATCTACTACCTAGTTTTCATTGCTATAATCTCATATTTTAGATCAAATTATTACTAAGTTATTGTTTGTACTGTGCACTTTGAAGCTAGGAACTATTCTGAGCAGTACATCATTTATTTCGATTACATCTATTTTATTGTGCCCACTAGTTACCATAATTCTTGATAAAGTAGCTTCCTCATTTGGCATTCTTAGTTTTCATCAATCTTTCATTTTTGACTAATTTGGGGGGAGGAGCAGTATATACCTTTACATTCATAGACATACAGAAAATACCTTTTTAGGTTTAGAAATATTTAGGTTTCTGTAGGTTTCCATTAAAATTATAAAGGTGTTTTTTTTTGTTCCATTTAATGTTATAGAGGATAAGCCTTAAGTCAACCTGAATTTTCTATCCTTGGATAGATAGAATCTGATTTTTCTTCTTGATTGTATATTGAAATATGGTCCTTTGAAGTTTAAGACTTTCTCTAGTATGCTGTTAGGTCTTGATCTCTATTATGCTGAATAGTGTACAAGTCCGTATAAATATGCAAATGTGAGATATATTCAGCCAGAAAGTTACTATGATTATTTAAATCATTTATTCCCTTCTGTCCACTCTGTTTTAGAGATTCGTAGACATTTTACTTTCCAGATTGTCCTCCACATTTCTTCATTTTTCTCTAATAAATTTCATCCTTTTTAAAATCTGTCCTGTTATCTCTGGGAGAATGTCTTGACTTTGTCTTTTACTATGCAACTTCATATTTCAGCATTATCTAAATTGCTGTTTACTATTTCCTTTAAAACCTTTAAAAACTGGGAATGATTTCATCTCAGTTTTTCTCTTTCTTCATGGTTACCTGTTTTTATTTTATAAACACAATTTTCATATTGATTTTCTTTTCTTGGTTCCTATTTCAGGCAGTAACTTTATTTCTTGGAAATAACTTCCTCTGATTGATCAGATAAGTCCCCTTCATTGAGACTATAGTGTCTTTTCAAATGCTTGGCCCAATTTCTCAAATCACCATCCCCATGTAGAAAGACCTGTGTAATGCACTTCATGGGAGATGTAATGGGTTATCTTCAAGTGTTAGTACAACCCTGCTCTAACCTCTCAAGAAAACTCAAACTACAGTAGACCAATGTTTCCCTATTGTTGAATTTGGTCTATTCACAAATTCAGCAAATGGCTAGAAATTAGGCAGGAGACAAGGTCATTTGCATCCCAGAAGGAGATGTCATTAAAGGAGAAGTTTCTTCATAATGTCTGATGTGACTGCAAGAAATTACCCAGTACTGGCCTCAAAGTCTTTGCCTGACTCAGTTGTCCCCTTTGTGAAATATCTGTAGCAATAACTCCACTCTTAGTTGGCAAATTTTCCCCACAAAAAGACACTGTGATATTCCTGTTTGGTGGGGTTGCTGTTACCTTGAGCGATTCTATGTAGTGGAGAAGGAAATCAAACATGAACCTGAAGCAAATTTTACCCTCAACCCCATGAGCAGGGGGCTGTTGGAGGAAGTCCTTTCCTTCCTGCCTCATCACGATTATAGTTTCACAGAAATCCCTTCAGGGCTTTAGCAAGTGATGCTACCTTATCAAGCGCCAATGCCGATACAGGCCTTTTCCCAGGCTTTTAAATCCAAATTATTATTTGCTGAAGAAGGACGATTTGTGTACATGGGCTTAAGTTCATCTTGATGTCTGTTTCTAAAAGAAATCTAAGATAAATTATTCACGGGGCAAGAATCCAGTTTATCTAAAGTGGTCTTAAGTAGTCAGCAGATAAGTTTGAAGGACGAGAGAGATGGATCACTATTTAATCTGACGGAGGTGACTGTCGGATTTTCTCAGGAAAGTACTTCTTCTCACGCTGGTGAATGTGCAAGACTAAAAATGCAGATTTGTCTGACGGCCAGTGCACGAGTGTATCTCTATTGAGCCCAAGCAGCTCAGTCAATTGTAGGTTTCTATCCACAAAGTCAAAACAAACAAACAAACAAAAAGAAAACGGAAAAGGAAACAAACACTTCAGAGGGGGCTAACTTGTTTTTGGAAAAGTTCTCTGTAAGGAGACGGACCAAGTTTCGATGATTAATAATGGGATCATTAAAATGACCCAAATATGTAGATTATTTAAGCAGTTAGAAGGCATAAAATTTTCATGTCATTCAAGAAACTATTTTTTAAAATATTGAAGAAAGTATGGCAATAGATTTATGTAGGTAGATTATGTTTTCAATTCATCCAGAAAGAATTACATTGAGAAATCAACATTTGGCAAGGAATGTAGCCCATCAATCATAACAGGCTCCAAATGATTTTGGTGTCAAAATATTTGAGATATTTAATCAGGTGACTGACTTGAGGAGGGATTACTAAGTTCCTGGCTTCTGGTCTGTAATAGTTGAGTTAGTAGTTGTGGTGCTATAAATCTAAGAGGATTAACCTTAACCATCACCTGGAACCTGCTTTTAAAACTTTCCTTACCACAGTCATACCATGGAAAAGTATAAGCCAAATTCTTTACCATTAGCATCTCCAGCAAACAACTCTGGAAGTCTCTAGAAGTTTGTAGTAATTTTAAAATTTCAGGATCGTAGCATGATTCACTTCATTCTGGACATGTCAAACTTAACTAAGGTTATTTTGACATTCTAGCAGAAATTAACCATCCATGAGAAAAAGACAGCAACACATATTTACACTAAATGATCAATACATGCAAAAGTACTGTATTTTCTAGTCAACTGATTTTTCTCAGTGTTTAGGAGAGCTTTCCTTCATTCACTCTCCTGGGTTAAGTATTTGAATTTGAAGTATCCAGAGAAAATGCTATTTGAAAGGTTGAAATGGAACATATTTATAATAAAAGCATATGTTCTGGAAAAGAAAGCTTAAGTTAAAAATTACATAACTCCTCCTCTACATAAAATGTATGCATTTTCCTTAGAAACAAATGTCATTGTCAGACCATTAATAGCCTCCTAACCAATGAATTAGACCCTCCTCTTTTAGAGTTGGGATTGGAGTGGAGGGGGCATGGCCCAGCTCTCAGCAGAAGGTGGAACATGAGCAAAACAGTGAGGGTCCTGGAGTCAAAATACCTTGTGGGGTACTGGCTGCCCCAACCCTGTGAGCATGGCCAGGTCACTTTACTCTGACCCTTAGTTTCCTTATTGGTAAATATAATAAAACTAACAGTGCCTATGTCATTGGAGGATTTAACTAGATCACATACACACAAGGTACTGAATACATTTCAGATAGTAGTAGCAGTAGCAGTGTAGTACACCTGGTGAACAATTTAATTTCCATGTGGTTGTCAGCTGTATTTAATGTTTACTTTTTTTCCACACACTCAAAGTGTATGAAAACTTTAAAAAGAGGGAAATACTTGTATCCAAGTATATTTTGTAAATAAATAAATAAATACACACCCCCACCGTCTTGGTTTGTCAGGCCGTTGTGACAACTATCACACAGTGGGATGGCTTAACAACAGGAATGTACTGATGCCTGGTTTCAGAGGCTAGAAGTCCAAAATCAAGTCATCCACGAGGCTGTGATTTCTCCCCAAAGTTCTTGGAGTTCTGGTGCTGGGTTGCAACAATACCCTGGGCTCTTCGGTTTGCATCTCTGCCTCCCGTTACATGGCAGGCCCTCTCTTTGTGCCTGCTCTTCCCATTTCCACTCACTTCTGGCTTCCCTCTATGACCTTCTCCGACTCACTGTGCACAAATCTTTTCTGCTTATAAAGGACTTGAAGGCCCACCCTGTTTCAGTTGGTCTACAATGTAACTAAAAATTACATCTCTGAAAGGTCCCTATTTACACATGATTAAGCACGGATTAACATTAAGAATATGTCTTTCACTGGGGTACATAATTCACTCTACCACCCCTGATTATTAATTACCAGTTACCTTTTTCAAAAGCATTCTGAGAGAGTGGATGTAGCTCAAGTGGCTGAGCGCCTGCTTCCCATGTATGAGGTCCTGGGTTTCATCCTTGGTATCTCCTAAAAACAAGCAAACAAATGAACAAAAAGCCCATCTCTCATTTGGGAAGTGGATGTGGCACAGGGGTTGAGTACCTGCTTCCCATGTATGAGGTCCTGGGTTTTATCCCAGGTACCTCCTAAAAAAAACAACAAACCATTCGACATATGCTCATATCTCATTATCAAGTGACCTTGGGATTCAATAGTAAATTTTCAGCTATGATATACATTGGAAGCTCATAATTGCTTAAAGGTAACAGAGTATCAAGACCGTTTGATAGATTTTTTTCCCCATTGCATATTTCAAAGGGAAAATGTTGTACACAGAAATATTATCTTCAGAAAATGAGGTCAAATACAGCTTTTACTTTACCCTGTCAAGCATACACATACTCTCTATACTTTGAAATGTTAAATATTTTGTGAGATTTAATAAAATACTATACCAACAAAAGCATAACTACTTAACAGAAGTAGTTATCCTACTATGTCATGAGAAGCCTCATTAGTTTTTCTTTCGTAATTAGCTATAACTGCATCAAAAATTATTAGCTATAATGAAACAAAGGATCTCTGAAAAGTGAACCAGAATGAACACTTATTGTGCGTAAATTAAATTGAAAAAAGACTTGATTAAGCAATATACACCTAATTTCACATAAAAATGCTGATTTCTCCCTGAAGAACAACTATGGGGTCCATTAGAATGTGAACGTTTCATATGAATATCAATTAATCAAAAATGTGTTTATATGATGTCCCTGACAAGAATAAAAAGTGCATGAAATCTTAGATAGTTAAAAATTAAGTGTGTTAATATCAAAACTATGTATCCAAACAACAATCAATTAGCAAACTTCAGTTAAACAGGATCATGTAATAAAACATTATTTTGGAAAACTCCCTTCTCTTGTTACAATCTTAGAAATATTTTTATATATTATATCTGAGTCCATATATTCTAAGACATTTAGGAGGTTGTCAGACTCATAATATTTTTAAAGGGAGCTTTGGAAGAATTTTGAATGAATTGAAAGGAGGACAGGATGGGAAAGAAAACAGAACAATAGGAAAATTATTTTTGCAGAAAAATGACAGTACCTGAAGCCTGTGCTTCTTAGGGTCTATTGTCAGTAGACTTGAGAAGCGCCTTCCTAAAAAGCACTGGAAGCACACTTTGGGATGTGTGTTTCAACAATAGCATCTTTTTCATTTTTTTTGCATATCCCTGCACCATCAATTTCATAGTTTGGGCTTTAGTCCACACAACACTCCTCACCCACACATGCAAAAGCTTGTATTCTCATACTTCTCATAGAACATGATTAATGGAAACAGTTCACAAGTGTCTTATTTGTGGAAAAACCTCAGCCTGGCCTTTGTTGTCTACCCAGTTGCAAAGACAGAAGAAATAGAGGGAAGGATGGAAATGGAAATATTAAATTCTGACATCCCAGGTTTTGATCATAGTGATTAAGAAGCAAAAGTGTTTGATGAAGCTTTGTGAAGGACTATACCTACGTGCAAAGAAATGTACTGTGTAGCTGTACCACTGATGTCTACTGAAGAAGCCTGTTCTTTGAGAATTTAGTAAAATGGCCTCAGACCTACATGAATCATGGCATGGTCTTGGTAGTTTAGTTGTTGGGAAGCGGCTTAAGGTTTTCCTGGTTGGATTTGGGTCCATGGTTCAAATTCTCTTTTTTTCTGCCAGGTGCCAATCCAGATGAGTATTCATCCAAGATTTTTTTTATGTTTCCCTGGTTTTCCATGAAAAACACACACACACACACACATTTTAAAGGCATTGATATTTATAAGAAACTTTATTGCAAGTTTGGGGAGAGAGAGTATTTATATACCAGCAATAAAACTTAATATTTGACATTCCTACCCTAAACATTCTAGGACTTCCTTCTGAGTTATCTGGGCTTCCTACACCCTCCATCTTCTCTAAGACAACCCTCTCTATCATTTTTCATTGGCCTTAATTCCATTCCTTTCTTCTCCATTCATTACACAGTGCACAATACTCGCCCAGCATCCTTTTGGGAAGGCACCTTCAGGCAAGTGTTCAGATGAATGTCAGACCTAATTTTCTTCATGCATTCACAAGATGCCCTGGATGGTGATGATATTCAGGAAAGCAAATAGTGAGAAAGACTTGTGTAATGTATGTATTCGATGGACTTCCTTCCTGTGCCACACCTGATATCATGCTAGCTCCTCTGCTACCTGTTGGTACCGGCTTCCTCTCTATTTCTACTTATAAGTAAGCTGAGTAAATTGCCAAGATCAAATTATACTTAATTCAAGTAGGTCATAGATCAGCATTATAATAAATATTCAGTAAATCTGAGCTCACTCAAAATCAGTATGAAATTGGTTATGGTGTGGGTTTAAGAATGAAGAGAAGAAAGATAAGGGAAGGGAACTGCATTGTTTCATGGATCTCAATTTCTTCTTACCCAATGTCAAATTTACCTGGTGTTTGCACTAGGTTTTCTTCTGTTTTGTTACACCCACAGGGTGAGCCCCAATGAAAGCATTTTCTACTCATGCTTTAATGATCAATTGACAATATTAGAATTAGCTATGATACAGATACACATAATATATTTTTCACATATCTTGATTCCTAAAATAGGTTTTAACTACTTGAAAGCAGAAATCTTCTTTTACACATATTTGGATTCCACAGAATAATTCTGGGAATGTAGTTTTTGGTCTATAAATGTGAAGTTAAATGATTGACAGAAATAATGTATTATTATTATAGTATTAGCTAATGTTTCCCTTGGAGTAATTGCTGAGGCATCTAAAGAGCTTTGGATGAGAATTATTAATTTATGTTACTATAATGAATATCAGACCTGTTCAATATCTCTGATCATTCTATAATAATAGGAGTGAACTTGAAATAATTCTATTCTAAAATATTTTTCTTCGAAGTAAACAAGATTAACATAAATGGAAACTAATTTTATAACTGCACAAGATGGGTAAAATAACATGACTAGGTGTCATTTTACACAGTACTTTAATAAAATAGGAGTTGTTTTCTTTACCATTATGAAAATTATGACTTTCCTGTTACAGGCCTATGCACACAACTGGAAAAAATATGTGGCCTGACATGATGGAATAAAGTCTTTTCTGTTTATTTGCCATAAACCAACATTCCTTGCCTCATTTAAGGGGGACTCTTAAATGATTTTCAGATGTGAATGGATTTCCAGGTAGTCACCTGGCCTGTCACGCGTGCTATAAAATCTCTTTAATGTTGCTAAGGCATCATGCTTGAATAGGCATGGCCTTCCAGGCTGTTCCATAGTATTTTCCTTGTTCAGGTCAATGGAGTCAATCACATTAACTCTTTGCAGTAGTATACTTGCTAAATGAATCTCCTCTAGAAGGAGAAGTATGATCTATGCAATATGGGAGGAAATGTTAGATTAATGGAATCCAAAGGTTAGAAAGGAATTCAAGGGTCATTTATTCCAGTCCCCACTTCACTATTGAGATCCCTCCGTAGTATTATCCATGTTCTTATGAGATCTTTGCTAGAAAAGTTTAATGGCATCATCCATGTTCTTAAATAGGGAAAATAAGTATTTTTCAGCTCTCATGGTGTGTGATATTTTCCTTGCCATAGTCAATGAAATTTCTTAATTCAAACTCAGCCATGAAGCCTTGGAAGGCAGCCTAGAAGCAGACAAGAATCTAGGAGCTCTCCTCCCTGCAAGGCATTTTTTAGCAGAACAGGTTTTCCTAAAAGTATAAAATCTCTCAGTTAAGCAACAGAAACTTAAGAGATTCTGTCTAATATTGTTGGCATGATTTGAGCAGTTTGGAAAAGGTTACTGTGGTGGTCTGAAGCTGTATATATCCCCAGAAAAGCATGTTCCTAAACTATCCATTCCTGTGGGTGTGAAACCATTGTAAGTAAGTCCTTCTGATAAGGTTATGTCAATTAAGAGGTATGGCCCACCTCAATCAAGATGGATCTTAATCCTATCACTGGAGTCCTTTACAAGAGGAGTGACATCCAGACAGAGAGAAAGCCACGGGGAGTGGCAAGAATCTGAGATTCAAGGGAACCCAGAAGAGAAGGGCGAGACCCAGAGATGCAGCCATGTGCCTTGCCATGTGACAAACTAAGAACCAAGGATGTCCGCAGTCAGCTGCAGAGCACCAGTCTTCAGGAAGAAAGTGTCAGTCTGCTGATTCCTTGATCTAGACTTTATTTTAGCCTGACAACCATGAGCAGATAAATTCCCATTGTCGAACATGACCCATTTCATGGCATTTGCTTGAGCAGCCTACAAAACTAGAACAGCTACCATAGCTTACGAATCTTGGTCCCATTCAACCTGCAGGGCTCAAAATTCCACCATTCGGGAACTTATCCTTTGATCAAATCATAGCCTTTAATTTTTTTCCTTCTAAAATGTAATGACTATGGAAAAGAGTAATATATAAGGTTGCTAAAATTTACTTAAAAAATAATAATAATTTCTCCATTACAGAATTAACTGGCCCTAGCAATATGCAAACAGATCAAAAGGAAGTGAGAGAAGGGAAGAAGATGGATTTGGGGAAAGAAGGTGCATATCTGAAATTTATTGACCCACAAAGGGAAAAAACTTCAGCACTACATGGTTAGCCTGGTCTATACCATCCACTCTGAGCTGCCTGATAGCCTGTAGTCCTTCCCCTATAGCCTGGTAACTCTAAACCAAGGGCCCAGACCATGTAGTCAGCAGCTGTTGTTTAATTGTTCTTATCATCTTGTGAAATGAGATACACAATGCATAACAGCTTTGGATCATGGTAAGTAGAATATGTGATACCTACTCATCAATGTCTTAGACACTGCTCTAACCTTGGGCCAGTCCCTGTCTTTTGCTGACTTGAGTCTGTAAATAACATGTTTTCATTAAGCATCTGCCACATGGCTGGATTTGGGGTCAGGGCCCTGAAAGACCTAAAAGAACCCAGACCTTTTGAGCCCAGGGACATTCAATAGGATACAGGGAGCTGACACCAAGGAACTTCCCCTCAAACAGCAATGCCTGAAGAACATGGAAGTTTTACCTGGGAGAAGCAGAGAACTACAGGAGTATGAGAGATGGAGGGAGCAGCAAGCCAAGACCTGAGAAAGAAAAGGCAAAGATGCTCTTGAGTGAATGAAAGAAATCCAGGAGAACCAAAACAGAGCGAGTAAGTGGCACGGTTGTTGGGATTAAGTTAGAGCTCATGAAGAGCTTTGTGTTTCAGGGATGTGTGCAGTTAGTTTGAGTCTACTATACAGCTACTGAATGGCTTTAAGCTGGCTGGTGACAAGACTAGAGTTCATTTCTTTTTCAGTGTTACTCTGGCGGCAAGTTGGAAATTGAATTCAGCCCAGCACGATGGGAGGCAGAGACAGGGAGGTGAATCTGGATGAGACATCAAAGAGGAATTTAGTTAGAGGATACAGTTGGAGATTTTTTTATGAATCCCAAAAAGAAAAATTATGCTTGTAAACTAATCTATCCATCTGGGTATGATACCCTTTGACTGCATTAAATTCAACCAACGTGTCTTTGAATACCTGTTAAGATTAGGGCTTTAACTTGGCTGTGTCAGTGGGTGGGACTCAGGTTGAGTCTCTGACTCCCTGCTAGGTCTGATATAAACAGTCTCTCACACAGACAGATGGACACACAGGGAGAGAGAGCGCTATCATTTTTTATCCTGCCATGTGACAGAAAGGAGAAGGCTCAAACAGCTGAGGCCCCAGGATGAGCCATTTTATCTGATAGGTTACACCTTCTGAAAAAGCAGGACAACCAAGACTGATATAGGAAGCCCTAAGTGACAAGCCCTACGCCAGCTGAAACCAGGAAGAAACAGAGCAGCTGAGGTCAAGGGACGAACCCAGAAGGGAAGGCTGAAACCTCTCAGAGATCGCCCGCCATCTTGCTTCAACAGGTGGCAGCTGACTGGTGAGAAATCACTTCTTGTGGTACCTTGACTTGGACTTTCCACAGCCTTTGGACTGAAAGCTTTTACCCCAAATAAATACCCTTTATAAAAGCCAACAGGTTTCTGGTACTGTGCATTGGAAGCCCTTTGGTAGGCATATACGTTGTCCTAAACTAAGGAAGTGACGCTATGAATAAAATGAACTGGACACATGTGTGCCTTTGAAAGGACTGGTTGTTCATGGAACAGAGAGGGGGAAATATCAGGATGAAGCCAGGGATTTTGAATAGCTGGGCAAAAAGGCATTGCCATATTTTCCATGGGGAAGAGAATGATTAGATTTGGAGGAGGTGGGGAACATGAGTAACCATGAAGTCTTCATTTAAGAGGAGATGCTGTGTTCACACTTGGATTTAACAGGGATGGGGTTTCAAAGAAAGCAAGATCTGGGCTTCAAGATCTCTTTTGGGAGAAGGTAGGCTTTGGAGCCATTTGCAAAGACAGAGTCCCTTAGAGAATGAATATAGAACAAAAAGAGAAAATTCCGCAAAACTACATCTTATGAACCTCAACATTTAGTGATTGAATTGACATAGGAAGGAAATGGCCTTTCTATTAAAAAAAAAAAAAAAGCAGCACAGAAGCCAATATGTCCTTAAGTGTGGAGTAGTCATCTCTTTAGAATGTTATAGAGAGATTAAATAAATTGAAGACTAAACTGTGTCCACTGGATTTGCTAAGACAGAAGTTATTGGTGTACATAGCAAGGTATGTATAATTTTCAGTCAAATAAAGTTATGAAATCCAGAAGGAATACTGCAGACCATTTGGTCTTCAAACTCTTTTGACCAATGTAGAAATAGGTTCAGGGCATTCAAGTAACTATCCTGACATCACATAACTATTAAATAGTAAAGCATAGGCTGGGAATCTGTGCCACAGCTCTTTCTGCTATGCCACATTCACTGATACTTGTGATCCTGGGATATCAATTTGAAATTATTTTTTGTATTTTTATATATACACATTTTAAATTTATTGAAGTATATCACTCATAAATAAACATAAATAAAGAATAAGTGTATAGTAATAGTTGTGAACTTACAAAACAAACATATGTATTATATAGGACTCTCATATCTCAACCTATCACCAATACCTTGCATTGTTGTTAAACCTTTTTAACTAATGATTAAAGAGCATTGTCAAAATATTACTACTAACCAAAGTATTTTCCCCCAAACCACCCTATTATTATCTTTCTAACATTTATACATGAAAATACATAAACAATAAGTGTATAATAAAAGTTGTGAACTTATGAAGCAAACATGCATAACATCAGCCAGGGGTCCCACACATCAACCCTCCACCAACACCTTGCATTGTTGTGAGACATTTTTTACAAATTATGAAAGAATATCGTCAAAATCTTACTACTAATCATAGTCCTTATCTTACATTTGGTGTATTTTTCCTCCAACCCACCCTATTATTATTTTTTAAATATATTTTTTATGACAGAAGTTGTAAACTTATAAAATAATCATGCATATGTGCAGAATTCCTAAACAGCTCCCCTCAATCAACACACCACACTGTGGTGGAACATTTGTGGCAGATAAGATAATATCATCTGATTGTTACCACATCCATAGTGTACTTTTGGCTCACATTTTCCATACTGCCCCATTATCAGCACAGTACATCTTTGGCATAGATGGAAGAATATTATATTATTACTGCTACCCACAGCCCATAGGTCACTCCAGTTGTGTTTTTTTCCAAGCTCCTCCACATTCTCACCACCCTACAGTAGTGATGTACTTTGTTCTAGCTCACAAAGGACACTCCTGCATCTGTACCATCAGTCACAATTCTCATCCACCTCTTGGTTTACTATACTATTCAGTTCCTAGATTATTCTCTAGCATTCTGTCAATTGGCATTTACATCCCTAGACTACCATTTTCAGCAACATCCCCATTTATAAAATACCTGTTAATCACTTTATTACCATCTACTCTATACATTTTCACACTTTTACAATAAAGCTAATTAAAAACTTCTACATGCATTAAACATCAGTAGTCCATCTCAGTCCTTCTCTTATCTCCTTTAAGAGTCCACCACCTACCACCAGTTCTTGGAGATATTTTCCTACAATTTCTTGTAGAAGCTTTATGGTTTTGCTTTTATTTTCAGGTGTTTGATCCATTTTGAGTTAATTTTTGGATAAGTTGAGAGATAGGTGTTCTCTTTCCTTCTTTTGGCTATGAATATCCAGTTCTTTCAGCACCATTTGTTAAAAAGCCTGAGCTGTGTAGATTTGACTGGTTAGTAAAAAATCGCTTGACCATACATGTGAGGGTCTGTTTCTGAACCATCAGTTTGGTTCCATTGGTCTATGTGTCTGTCTTTATGCCAGTACCATGCTGTTTTTGGCACTATGGCTAGGTAATATTATCTAAAGTCTGGAGATGACGATTTGATTTTCCTTTTTATGATGTTTCTGGCTATTCAGGACCCCTTACCCTTCCAAATAAATTTGGTAATCATGCTTTCAATTTTTTTTTAAATGCTGGTGGAATTTTTATCGGGATTGCATTTGAATCTGTGTATCAGTTTGAGTAGAACTCACACCTTAATGATACTTAGGCTTCCAATCCATGAGTATGAAATGTTCTTCCAATTATTTAGGTCTTTTTTTATTTTTTTTAACATTGAGTTACAGTTTTCCAAATACAAGTGTTTTACATTGTTGGTAAAGTTTATTTCTATTTCAGTTTTATCTGTCATATTTTATTTTCACCACACTTTTGACACTTATCGTTACTTTCACTGATATAATCTTCATGTCTAGACTCTCTTCCAGGCCTCTTTCTCTTGTCTTTTATTTTCATGCTCTAGCACACCCTTTAGTATTTCCTGAAAATCTGGTCTCTTGCTTAGAAATTCTCTCAGTTTCTGTTTATCTGTGAATATTCTAATCTTGCCCTCATTTTCAAAAGACAATCTTGCCGGATATAAGATTTTTGGCTGGAAGTTTTTCTCTTGTAGTATCTTAAATATATCAAACCACTGTCTTCTTGCTTCCATGGTTTCTGGTGACAAATCAGCACCTAATTTTATTGGATATCCCTTGTATGTTGTGCATTGCTTTTCTCTTGCTGCTCTCAGAATTCTCTCTTTGTCTTTGGCATTTGACATTCTGATTAGTATGTGTCTCAGAGTTGGTTTATCCAGATTATTCGGATGGGAGTATGCTGTGCTTCTTGGACAGGGATATCGATGCCCTTCAAAAGGGTTAGGAAATTTTCTACATTATTTCCTCAAATATACCTTCTGCCCCTTTTCCCTTCTTGTCTCCTTCTGAGACACCCATGACACATATATTTGCAAGTCTTTTGCTGTGATTTAGTTGCCTGAGACCTTGCTCAATTTTTTCCATTCTTTTCGTCATCTGTTCTTTTGTATGTTTACTTTCAGAGGCCATTTCTTCAAACTCACCGACCCTTTCTTCTGCCTCCTCAAATCTATTATATGATTCCAATGATTTTTAATTTCATTTTATTGAACATTTCACTCCCATATGATCTGCTATTTTTCCATGTATGCTTTCAGGTTCTTCCTTGTGCTCATCCAATGTCTTCTTTTAGTTTTATTTATTTTATTAAATTGTCCTTTTTTTTAAAGATGCATAGATCACAAAAAAATGTTACTTTAAAAAAATATAAGAGGTTCCCACATCCCCCACACCCCACCCCATCCCCACTCCTCCCACATCCACAACCTCTTCCATCGTTGTGGGACATTCATTGCATTTGGTGAATACATTTTAGAGCACTGCTGCACCACATGGATTATAGTCTTTTTAATATCCTTAATCTCTTTAGCCATCTCATTGAATTTATTAAGGAGATTTGTCTGAACATCTATGATTAGTTGTTTCAACTCCTTTATGTCATCTGGAGGCTTATCTTGTTCCTTTAACTAGGCCGTATCTTCCTGTTTCTTAGTTACTCAAAGCAATGTAATAGAATTCAATTATTTAAAACAGTAAAACATTATTTTCTAAAATATTAATGAGTGTTAATAAACCAAGATACTTCAAGACAAGAACTCCAGAGACATTCTGCATCAGATTCTACCAAACAAGATCAGAAAGGTCCTGTCCAAGATCTGTAGACATTTCATTTTCACACAGGAAAAAAAGCCACCAAATACAAACATACTGTAAAACGTCATGTCAAACCAAACCAAAACAAAAAACTGCAAACATCATCTTACAGTGTCCTATAGGAAAGTATTTGAAAATGGTTACATGCCATTACTTTTTTCACTTGGTGAGATGAAAACAACAACATGATTTTTTTTTTTTCATGTGTTAACAATGTACTCTCTCAGGCTAAGACCTTGTATTCCAAGTTGCAGCCTGGGGCAAATTTTTATAGCTGAATTATAAATCCCTGAAAATAGAGATTTATAATGGAAATTCTAGAAACTCATACCTAATGGATCTATACTACCTGGAGTCCCTCTAATGAAAGGCCAGCTCTGAGACTGTTCCAGGTAGCTTTGCTAATAAGATTAAAGGAATGAAAGGTGTTCAGATGAAATATTTATGATGTAATCCTTTTCTGGATACCAGTATGTATTACATTAGGTTCTACGCACTGAAAAAGGTAAAGAATATGTTTCAGCTGGATATATGAATGTAAGATATGAAAAATTCTTAGGGGAAATGATGGGTTATTAAGGTATGGGACTATAATATCATTGCCAATCTATAAAACTTTTACAACCTAGTCTTATATGCACAGAGATTACATCCCCAAAGCTCAGTACCAAAGACACATGTTAATAAGCTCACAACTTTTAATTAAGCAATATGTAAAAGTAGATTCCCATTAAGCTGTGATTTGTGGGCTAGTTCATTACAGTGGGCCGCAACCACCAGACACATATTCAATACAAATCAAGCCGTCTGCATATTATCCAGCTTAATGCCAGCCTACGAGTGATGTTTTATTGCCGGTTTGGAAGAGTGATTCATAGAAACTATTTTTCCCCAAAAGACTAGGACAGGGATCAAAACCTAATGACCCCATGTTGCTTGTTTAATGAAATGACTCATCTGCATTGTTTATTTGCATAACACAATGATTACTCATACAGTTAATTATCATACATCAGATTCTGACCCGAGGGGTTAGAGTTTTTATTGTCATAAACCCATAGAGGGCAGCCCTGGTAGTTAGTTTAGGTATTTGGGGGCAAGATTAAATTTCCCTTCAGTTCAGTTTCGTTTGGAGAGGAAGTGTTATAGAATTAACAGCCCAGGGAGAATTCGTTAAGTGGAAAAATAAATGAGTCTGGAACTTCCCTCCATAAGGTAAATTCTCCAGGAATTAAAGTGTTGATTCTAAAAAGTAAAACCATAGAACAATGTGGGGAGAATGCGATCTCATGATTAAGAACATTTTTAGAATAGCGAAGTGGACCAGAGAGAGAAAAAAACAGATATATTTGATGCATAGACAAAAAACTCTTTCTCTATAAAACATAACCAACACCTTCACAAACTTACATGCCATTTAATATTAATTCAGATTAATATCTGAATTAATCATTTAGTCAATAACAATTTCCTTATTGAATAAATATATATTCAACACTCATTGTGTATTGGACTCTATCATATATATATATTCATATGAGCATATGCATTCATCCAGATAAAACCTCTTAAGTAATCATCTTTGAAAGCCATCTTTACCAAACATCAAATTTTTATCCTTTGCTTGCATCTGTTTTTAGGCTTGGTCTTCAGTGGGGCCTGTGCCAGTGAGGTGTTTTGATAATTAAGGCAGTTTTAAAATTACATTTTAAATCTCTTTTGCCCAGATCCCCTCACTCTTCTTTCTCTTCCATTTATAATTATTCATATATACTGAATATTTGTTATAAAATATTAGAAAATGTAAATACAGGTTTAAAAAGTCACCCCAAAGAGAAACAGCAACAGCCAGCCAGTGTTTACATTTCGGTATACATCCTTCCATAATTTTAAAGCAAATATGTATGTATATTTGTATGCATGTAGAGACACTTGTATAAAAATATATTTAGACTATGAATAATAATCACTCTATGTCCTTTCTTTTTTTTTTTAAAGATTTATTTTATTTATTTAATTCCCCCCCTCCCCCAGTTGTCTGTTCTCTGTGTCTATTTGCTGCATCTTGTTTCTTTGTCCGCTTCTGTTGTTGTCAGCGGCACGGGAAGTGTGGGCGGCGCCATTCCTGGGCAGGCTGCTCTTTCTTTCACGGTGGGCAGCTCTCCTTACGGGGCGCATTGCGCATGAGGCTCCCCTACGCGGGGGACACCCCTGCGTGGCACTGCACTCCTTGCACGCATCAGCACTGCACATGGGCCAGCTCCACACGGGTCAAGGAGGCCCGGGGTTTGAACCGCGGGCCTCCCATGTGGTGGACGGACACCCTAACCACTGCGCCAAGTCCGTTTCCTCTATGTCCTTTCTTTAAAGTTCATTGTAGATATATTTGCCAGTCAATTAATATACTGTGGTTAAAAACGATACTACTATATATTCATTCAACAAGGAGCCAAGAAATGACACTTGCAGGTCAAACCCACCCTGCCACCTATTTTACAAATAAAGTTTTATCAGAACACAGTTACCTCCATTCTTTTATATGCTGTCTTTGACTGATTTTGTGTTATAACAAGAGAATTGAATTGTTGTGACAGAGACTATACAGCCTGTGAAAAACCTAAAATATTATCTGGCCCTTTATAGAAAAATTTACAGACCTCTACATTAAATAATTTCTTCTTAGGTAGGGCACATACCCACCAAGCCGAATTTGGGATCATATGACTGAATTCTGTCCAATGTGACATGGGTGCCAACACTTGAGCCATTTCCCATTCTCCACATGGAATGCTTGTTTATATTCTCCTCCAGCTCTCCTTTCCTCTGTTTCAGTAACTTTAGAAAAGATAGATATGAGATAGATGGCTTTGAAGTAAGTGAAAAATATCATTTAGAATGTTCTGTTGAGATTTCGGGATCCATTTGCATTTTTCAAGACTATAGAGAATTCCATTATCAGAAAGTAGAAGAATCTTTTACCAGCTCTTTATTGTGGGTTGAACATTTACATGAGTTCCAATGTTTTACTCATAAATAATGCAATGTGGAAAGTATTGTATACTTTTATTTCTATACTTATTCTACTCTTACTTAGGATAATTACCTCATAATGAAGTTGCTCGGTTAAAGGGATGAATTTTTAATCTACCTGGTAACAATTTCTTTGAGATTTTTAACTTTTTCTATAACAAATGATTAGCCAGTTCTTCCAACATTATTTATTGAATCTTTCTTCCCTTACTGAAGAATGTGAATGGATGATAAACTGTCAGTAAGATTATTTTTATTTCTCTTCTTCACCACTAATATTATACATTATATTCATACCCTTTTTAATGGTAATCATGGTTCAATGATTAAGTAAATTTTATTTCGGAACAGGATATTTTTCTTAATTTAGCACTATACAAAACTGGCAAATCTCAGTTTTATAATTCTGTGTGTGTGTATGTACACACACTATCTTTGCTAGCTTTTGCATCAGACTTATTTTAGCTTATAAAGATTTAAAAGGGCTAGCAGTTCTATTTTTCAGTTATTTACAATAATTTAAATAGTATAAGATTTTTCAAGTTCTTAAAGGTTTATTTAAGTGAAGCAACTAAGTGATTTTTTTTGAAGGGTACTTTCTAATATCCTTTAAAAATGTTTGCCATGCTAATTTATTTAACAATTCAGTCTTTAAAATGAATAAAATAGAAGAAATTGATATATTTTTTAACATTACTTATTCCATTTGAACATACTTATTCACTACCACAATATTCTATATTTTAATCTGTTCCTTACTGTGGTTATATCACACTTCTCTGCTTTCTAATGGCACAAGTTTTTTTTTCTCTTCTTGGTCAACCTTATAGGAAGAGGGAACCAATACTGAGTTCTATAACTAACATACTAATTTTTTACTTTTACTAATGCTTTTCAACTTTTGGAGGTTTATTTTATTTTATTTCTATCTTCTTTATATTTATTTTTTAATTAATAAAAGCATTTCTATCTGAATACGGCTTTGGCCACATCTCATAAGTTTTCATAAGTAATGTTCTAATTGCTCCATTATCATTAAATTTTAATAGCTGATGATTGTGCTTTTTATTTTCTCTTTGGTCCATAAGTAATTAAAAAATTCCCTCATGCATGTGCCCTTTTTATATACATTTCTAATTTTTTAAATGTCATCATACATTATTATCTGAATAAATATTACACAATGTCTGTTTGTGATTTAGTGATATTTTTTCTGTTTTGTTGGGGAACCCTAATGTATTATACATCCTTGTAGTTGCACCATGAGCACAGGTAAACAATATGAATTCTGATTTGATTATAAAATATTAACATCTTCTACATAAATTATCCTGGTACATTGTATTACTCATGCTATCTTTTTAGTTGTATTTGTAGAATTGCATTCAGTATTTTTAATAATTACAGATTTCCAGGAACCACCCATGCCCTCCTAAATCAAACTCTCCAAGAATTGGTTCTAAATTCACGATGGGATATTTACCATGAGGCTGGTTTTCATTCCTTCCGTTTGGCTTGCAAATACTTTTCCTAAAAATTGATAGAAGATTGCCTCCTCAGGAAAATACACTTTTAGTGTATTTTAAAAATCTGTTCACTTGTTCTTCATTTTTAAAAATAATTGCTGGGAAATGGATGTGGCTCAAATGACTGGGCTCCTGTCTAACATATGGGGGGAAAGGGCAGGTTCAGTTCCTGGGGACTCCTGGTAAAGGCAAGCTGGGCTGTGCCATGAGCTGAAGCAACAAGATGATGCAACAACCACAAAAAAAAAGAGACACAGAGAAAAGACAGTGAGAGACATGACAAAGCAGGAAGCTGAGTTGGCTCAAGTGGGTAGAGTGCTTCTCTCCCCCATCAGAAGGAGCCAGGATTGGTTCCCAGTGCCTCCTAAAGAGAAGAAGAGAAGAGAAGACAAGCAGCACAGAAGAACATGCAGCAAATGGACACAGAGAGCAGACAGTGCAAGCAGGTGGCGGGCGGTGGGGAGGGGAGAATAAATAAAATAAAATAAATCTTAAAAAAAATAATTGCCTTGCCATCCAGGGAGCAGGGGTAGCTCAGTAGTTGAGCACCTGCTTCACATGTACGAGGTCCCCAGTACCTCCTAAATAAATAATGATTGCCATCCTAGGGTGTGTGAAGTGGTATTTCACTTTGGTTTTGATTTGCATTTTTCTGAAGACCAGTGGTGTTGCGTATCTTTTCATGTGCCTATTAGGCATTTGTATATCTTCCTTGAAGAAATGTCCATTCAAGACCTTTGCCTATTTTTAAATTGGGTAATTAGTCTTTTTGTTGTTGAATTATATGAGTTATTTATATATTCTGGATATTAGGCTTTTATCAGACATATGGTTAGCAATTATTTTCTCTCATTCTGCAGGCTGTCTTATCACTTTCTTTGTAATGTCCTTCGTTCAATGTTTGTGAGGATATGGAGAAATGGAAAACCTTATACATTGCTTTTGGTATTTCAAAATGGTGCAGTCACTGTCGAAATCAGTTTGGCAGTTCCTCAGAAAGTTGAACATAGAATTATCACGTGACCCCATTTCTTGGTATATACCTAAAAGAACTGAAAGCAGGGATGCAAACAATTATTTGTATACCAATGTATATAGGAACATTATTCACAATAGCCAAAAGGTGGAAGCAACCCAATTGTCCAGCAACAGTTGTATGAATAAATGAAATGTGTTGTATATACACTATGGACTATTACTCAGCCATAAAAATGAATGAAATTCTGATATGCTACAACATGGATGAAACTTGTAGACATCATGTTGAGTAAAATAAGCCAGACACAAAAAGGCAAATATTGTATGACCTTACTGATAGGAAATAAATAGAAAAAGCAAAGTTTGCAGAAACAGTACATTACAGATTGCCAGGGATGGGGCAGTGGGAAAGGGGAAGTTGCTGCATAATGGATGCCAAGTTTCTGTTTAGAGTAATGGAAAGGTTGGGGTAATGGATGGCGGCAATGGTAGCACAATATTCTGAAAGTAAATAATATTGCTTGAAAGTGGGTACAATGGGAAATTTCGAATTGAATATATGTTACTACAATTTTTAAAAAGCCTGTTTCTGTGCTTGTACCTCCGGCCTAAAATGGTGATAATTAAAAAGAGTGAAATTACTTTGTCTAAGAAATGAGACAAGATTTAGGGACTATGTGACCTTGAGAAAAAAAAGTTGAGCAAATTTAGAGGGCTCTCTAATACAATGACAAGAGTGAGATGCAATTTATAAATAGATTAGTCCGTGTTAGCCTCTAATGAGATGGTGTCATTGAACAAAGTCAAGAAGAGGTGAAAGAGTAAGCTATGGGGGCATCTGAGAGAATTTACCCATATGGGTCTCTGCAAAAACAGAAAGTTTGATATGTTTGAGGAAAAGAAAGAAGCCAGTATGATGGAAAACAGTGAGAAAAGGCCAGAGCTTGTGAGTAGCTGTGAATGAGCTAGAAAAGGACATGGCTGGGCGGATCGATGCCAAATGTGCTCTTCAGTTTCATGGGTGTAGGCAAAAATTAAGCTGAGTTGGGTTTAGCAAGGCTGTGGTTTTGCCGAGTGTTGAGAGGAAATCAGAAGTGAGAGATGCACAAGTCTGTAAGGGTGAAAGCAAGGGAATGATCTTGTGATTGACTATGCAATTCAAGGTACAGAGGGAAGAGAGAACAAAAGGCAAAATCAAGGCAAATGTGATAAAGTCTATGGCTTCGCTTGAGGTGGGATGTAAGTATTTACAGAGTTTCCAGAGTAAGTGATCTAGGAAGATAGGAGGTGGTAGAGAGCAAATGGGATACATTGGATTGACATTATGTTTTGATTTCTGAAGCACTACTTCTGTTCATTCAAACCTCTGTTACATATTTAAATTTTCTACTGCATTTTTATTTTGCTTTCATCTTTCTTTCCTTATTCATCTTCCTTTTTATTTCACCCCGATGTATGTTCATTTAAGCTTGTTCGTTATTTATAATTTATATCTTTCTGCCCATATTTCATAGACACTTTGTCTTCTAAAATTTTCTGGAATGCGACCTTGAAACATCTTTCACAGGCAGATACATATGGTAGCATAATAATGGTCCCCCAAAGATGTCCACATCCTGATCTCCAGAGCCTACGATTATGGTAGAACCCTGCAGATGTGGTTAAGTTAAGGTTCTTGAGAAAGGGAGACATCCTGAATTACCCAGGTGGGGCCAATGTGAAGAGTCTTTGTAAGAGGAAAGCAAGAAGGTCCAAAGAGAAAAAAAAAGAGGTGATAACAGGACCAGAGGTTGGAGTGATGTCTTGCTATGAATCAAGGAAGGCAGATGGTCCCTACAACTGTGAAGGGCTATGAAACAGATTCTCCCACGGAGCTTCTAGAAGGAACCAGTCCTACCACTCAACATCCCTAAGACCCGTTTTAGACTTCTGACCTCCAAAACTTAAGGGAATGCCTTTGAGTTGTTTTAAGCCACTAAATGTGTGGTAATTTGCTATAACATCAATAGGAAACTAATACAGGATAACTTTGAATTACAGTACATATTCTTCTCTAATTTCTTCAGTGGTTTTAGTGTTTAAAATTACATTTGTTGTTTTAGTACCAATTACAAAAACAAAAAGAACTCATAGTAGGGAATTTGGAAACCATAGAGTAATATTAGAAGCAAAATAAAACTATAAAATTTATCATCTCAACACTCAAAGATAACCGCTATCAACACATTGGTTGGCATGTTATTTCAGCTTCTTTCTATACTATATGTGTATGTGTGTCTCTCCCTGTGTGTGTATGTGTGTGCTGTATTTAGGGTCTTACTATATATAACCTGCCCTTTCACTCAGCATTGTATTTTAAATATTTCCTCATGTCATAAATTATTTTTTGAAAACTTTAACTGATGCACAAATTGTATATCTGTTTAAAGGATATCTTGTTTCATGACCTTCTTAACTTATTATTGTGGGAAATTTCAAACACACTCAAAAATGGGAATAGTATCTAATGAACTCCCATGTATCCACTACCTGGGTCCAATATTCCTCTTCACATGACTCCCTCTCTTGATTCCCATCTCTCCCATATTGCCAGCACATCTTTCTTAGTACCATGCAATTTAGTCATGGGATATTCCAGATTCATCTATGAGCCACTTTAGCTAAATAAATAATACTAGCATTAGAAAAACACATCAATGGAACAAAAACACTTTTCAGAAATTATATTTAATTATAATATATTTACACACTTACACTTAGCAGATAATATAAGTGATGTTTCAAAACAGTAGGGAAATGACAAACTAATACATCATGTTATGATAAAAAAATTTACAAATGTAACAACATAAAAATTTAGAAATCATATATGGAAAAATATATATTAAAGTCAACTAAGCAAATGAAAAGCAACCTTGGTGTATTTTGTGGACTAGCACAATAGACAGAGTTTCAATGCACTTACTACATAAAGAACTATTAAAAATTTATAAGATAGTGAGCCCCAATAGTAAAATTCTAAATTTTCATTAACAGTGAAAAAAATAAGAAGTATTTCTAATATAATGGATGTTAGTTAATTCACACATGATCTATTGTTAACCTTTCCAATAAGAATATGTTTATATTAATGTCTACTACCAACAATAATTTAGAGAAAGAAGTTATTTCACTTTACCATTTGCAGTTAAAATAAAAATTTTTATAACATTTCTCAAGCACAAGTTAGTATATATTAAAATTTAAATGCGATACCCACTGAATCAATAATCCAACTTCTAGAAATTTATTCTTATTTTCTTCCCTTTCTGCTCTTTCTTCCCTTCTTTCCTTCCTTTCTTTCTCTTTTTTTTTCCCTTCCTTCCTCCCTCCCTCCCTTCTATCCTTCCTTGATGCCACGCTTTCTTCCCTCTGTAATTTTCCTTTCTTGATTTCTTTCCTTCCTTCTTTCCTTTCCTTCCGCAGAGACCAGCTCAGTAATAGGTCTGCATGAAGGAAGGCAATGCAGAACTGAAGAACTAAAAAGACAGAAAGAAAGACACAAGAGAGGAAACAAAAATGGGACCAGGAGGCTTCACAGCTTTTGAGACTGAGAGCCTCAATCCTAGTTTCCACATAGTATTTATTTGAAAGCTAACAAGCTGCTGTTTGCTATAGGAAGCAACTTGCAACATCTTCTACAATAGCAGGAAGCAACTTACAATATCTACAATAAAGTAATTTACAATAACAGGAAGCAACTGCAACATTTACAATAGCATGAAGCAACTTGCAACATCCACAATAAGGTAACATCTACAATAAGAGGAAGCAATTGCAACATCATCTACAATAACAGAAAGCAACAAATAGGTAAACCAGTTTCCCACAACATCCTTCTTTCTTTTATTCAATTGTTTAAGTCAGTCACAATAACTGTCACATTCCAGTCATCATTCCTGTCATTGCTCCCAACAATCCTGTGAAGTGGACTTTGACAAAGCCACATGGGAGATTAGCTGGAGGTCTTCACAGAAGTGACTGTCAAGAAGTGCCACATACAGACATTGAGCCTAGGATTGAATGAACACCTGAAGAAGAGCAACCAAAGCCATTCAAAGAAAGGCTGAACTGAAAGTATAAAGTCTGCTTCAGAAGAATAAAAAACATTGCGCCATTAGCAGATAATAATGTATCCAATGAAGCACAGCTTACCTTTGTAAGCTCTCTTCTAGGCTGAGGGCTGATCCTATGCCATCAGCCTAGAAGCAGATAAATTCCAATGTGAGGTAGCTTTTCTCCTGGGATGAGATGACATGGAATGGACAGAATCCAACATATCTTCAGGTATTTCAGTTAGGTTCTCAAATCATGTGTGGCTGTTTGATATTTATGAATTCCAAAATGAGATATAGATTATATTTGTAAACTGGTCTGTTCCTCTGGGTGTGATAACCCTTTGTACGAGGTTCAGCTGAGATGTCTGATTAAATTATGTTAAGATTAGGACTTTGATTCAACCACATTATTAGCACTGCTACCTCTTGCTGGGCTGATGAAACAGACTCTCACATGGCAGTGGGTACAGAGAGGATCCAGCAGCCTGGGAAGATAAATGAGCCTGATAGTTTACTGATGACCTTCTGAAGAGAAACGAATAGCTGAGTCCAGAAGGAAACAAGCCCTGGAAAGAGAGATGAACCTTATGCTAGCCTACAGTGAAATGGGAAGAAGCTGGGACTATGGAGCCTGAAGAGGGAAGAGGAAGGCTGGACTCTCACAGACATCATCCATCCTCTTGTGTCAACACTTCGCAACAGACTTTGGGTGAGAAAGTACCTCTTATGGTACCTTAAATTGTACTCTTTAGGGCCTTGGAACTGTAAGCTTCTACCTCAAATAAATACCCTTTATAAAGGCCAACAGATTTCTGGTACTTTGCATCAGCACCCCTTTGGCTGACTAATACAGAATTAGGTACCAAGAGAGTGGGGCGGTACTTTTGCAGTTACCAAAATACTGGAATGGTTTTATAAATGGGTAAGGGGTATTTTTTTTTTTTTTTTTTTAGGAACCATGAGATGCTTGATGGAAAAGGCTGAGATTGCTTTGAAGAGACTGTTGGTAAGAATATGAATACTAAAGAGACTTTTTATGAGGCATATAGGCAAATGCTAGATGAAAAAGATAAGCCAAGAACTGAATTGTTGGGCAGAAAGAAAACAGAAACTGATTCTGGAAATTCCAAGCCTCTGGAAATCAAGCCCTCAGATGATAGTGACCCATTTAAGGAACTGACTACACGTGGAACTTGTAAGTCAGGATTGGAAATGCATTATCAGGAAAGAATTGTGGAAAGTCTTACTGTCTGATGGCTTGGACCCCTGCTTCTTGCATGCTAAACCAACAAGTTTTTTGAAAGAGCTGTATAAACAAAATCCCTGTCAGCCTGGACTAAAAGGGACCTGGAAGGGAGACATGGAAGTGAAAATAGCTTTAAGAAAACCATGGAAGCTGAGGACTGGGATTAAGACATCTCCTTAAGCCAAGAGACAGTCTCCACCTATGCGTATGGAGAGGGTGAGTTTGCCCAGGCGTTTGATGAGGTGATGTCCCAGCCCACTGTTCAGGGAGAGTTTTGCCACCCCAGGCTACTGAGAGAGTGGAGCACATTCTCTGGGGAGAGTGAGTTCATCACCCCATAAGTCTGAGAGGGGTGGGCCTGTCCCCATAGATTAAGGAAGGCAGGTCACCAACTCATTGCTCTGAGAGAGTTCGGCGTGTAGGCCAGAGATTAGGGAGAAGTTGCCTCCCCCTCACTGTACTAAGAGGGTTGAGAATCTACCCCAAAGACTGGATAAAGTGTGGCCGTCACCCTAATGTTTTGGGAGGGTGAGGTCTGGAGCTTGGTTGCCACCAGATGCTTGATGAGATGCATCAGATGGGACTTTGCACCAACACAAACTGTATTTCTTTAAATTGATTGTGATATGATTTTGTACTGAGCATTGTTACTGATTTAAGGTTTTTTTTTTTTAATATTGCAATATCTTTTTGGAATTCAGAGGGTGGAGAGTGGCAGTTTGATATTATTAATGAATTCCAAAATGAGATATAGATTATATTTGTAAACAGGTCTGTTCTTCTGGGTGTGATAATCCTTTGGTTGTATTAGATTTAGCTGAGATGTCTGATTAAATTATGTTAAGATTAAGAATTTGCTTCAACCATGTCATTAGAGTATTATTCAGCATTGAGGTCCCATTCCCTCAGTAGGCTGATAAAACAAAACTCTCTGCCTACAGCTGCAAGCAGGAGAATTGTTTCCATCATCCATGTGGAATCTAAGTCCCCTCTCAATATAGAGGTGCAGTGGACATAGCCTTCCTAGGGTCCACAGGATAGAGGAATAGAGTATGGATTAGAGTGAATTTACTGATACTCTATTATGGAACTATTGTGATTAGTAATGGAAGAAATTGTAGCACTGATGTGGAGAAAGTGGCCACGCTAGCTGCTGATGGTAGGAAGAAGGAAGAAGAGATATCATGTGGGGGCATTTTCAGGACTTGGAGTTGTCCTGGGTGGTACTGCAGGGACAGATGCTGGACATTTATGTCCTGCTTGACCCACTGGGTGGACTGGGGGAGAGTATAAACTACAACGTAAACCATTATCTATGTGGTGCAGCAGTGCTCCAAAATGTATTCACCAAATGCAATGAATGTCCCATGATGATGAAAGAGGTTGTTGATTTGGGAGGTGTGGTGAGGGAGGTGGAGGGTATATGGGGACCTCTTATATTTTTTGAATGTAACATTTTTTTTAAAATAGAGAAAAACTGTGTTATAAATTGATGGATTGATATCTATAGGATAACTCCTTAGTGGAAATTAGTTACTGTTATTTAAGGCAAAATCATCAAATAAATTAATAATATTAAATATTTCTATAGATTCCAATATCAAAGTAGAAACTAATAATTGATTTCTATGCTTTCAATTGATGTCTCTATATGACTAGATTAGTTTGTCAAATTTAGTTGCCTACCTTCGTATATTCATTTTTAATTACAAGTAAAAACAAAAGTTACAAAAACAAAACAAAACGAAACAAGACTCTCACATAGAAGTAGGTACACAGAGGGTCCTGCAGCCCAGGAAAAGAGATGAGCCTGACAGCTTACAACTGACCTTGTGAAGAGAACAGAGCAGCTGAGCCCGGGAGGAAACAAGCCCGGGGAAGAGAGACTAGCCTTACATCACCCACCATCTTACATCAACACTTGGCCATAGTGTGAATACCTCTCATGGTACCTTGAATTGTACTCTTTAGAGCCCTGTGGCTATAAGCTTCTACCCTGAATAGATACCCTTTATAAAAGCCAACAGATTTATGGTACTTTGCATCAGCACCCCTTTGGCTGACTAATACATCATACAATCCCCAAACCACAAATACCTAATTACATCATTGGATTAGAAAATACTATTGAGACAATGTTCAGGGAGGTTAAGTAACTTGTCCATGGTCACACAACTAATAAGTTACAGAATCGAGGCTTCAATCTGGATATAAATACAGAACCCAGGATCTTAACCATTAAGCTGAACAGTCTCATTCATTCATTCATCACATACTAACTTCTTATTTTGAGCCAAACACTGAAAAGGCTATCCTTAAGGAATATATACCATTATAGGAAATAACTCCTGCTCCTCCCAGAGTCTCAGCAGAGTGAAGGGATGAATAAGAAAATCAGTGAGAGAAGGGCCTCCAAACTACAGTTCATTCTGATAGCTGCAAGCCTCCTCGTTGTCCAAGATCAAGCAGACCCTCAACCTAGCAGCCATAGTCCGTGGACGTCCAACTACTCTAGGACCAATTAACCACTGCTGTTCCCAGTCTGGGGGAATCTCTTCTCTTTCCAGATAGTTTCAGAGGAAGTTAATGTTCCCTATCTCTTTCCCTTATAAGACATATAATATCACCTCTTGGTACCTTAGGAATTTACCAAAGATGGGAAGAATCAAGACTTAGCTTCTGATGATCATCTCACAGATTTCCTGAGACAAAAATATAATGCCTATGAACCTGCTAGGAATTGGAAAAATAGAAAAATATGTAAGGAAAGTACACCACATTTATTAATATCTCAATAAGTCATCCTTTCAAATATGCTACATAATAGCCATTTAGACAAAACGTTGTAGAAGTACTGACAACATAACAAAAGATTCTTAAAAGATAAAGCACCCTTTAGCAATTTACTTGTGTCTAAGAAATCCACATCTTATGTGGATTTAGGGATATTTTTTAAAATTTAAAGTTATATCATTCATTGTGGACTATAAAGATTTGATTGCATTTGAAGTATTGTGGGGAAGCGGACTTGGTCCAATGGATAGGGCGTCTGCCTACCACATGGGAAGTCCGGTTCAACTCTGGGCCTTCCTTGACCCGTGTGGAGCTGGCCCACACGCAGTGCTGACGCGGATAAGGAGCGCCGTACCACACAGGGGTGTCCCCCATGTAGGGAAGCCCCACGCGCAAGGAGTGTGCCCCATAAGGAGAGCTGCCCAGAGCAAAAGAAAGGGCAGCCCACCCAGGAATGGCACAGAACACACAGAGAGCTGACACAGCAAGATGATGCAACAAAAAAAGAAACACAGATTCCCAGTGCCGCTGATAAGGACAGAAGCGATCACAGAAGAACACACAGTGAATGGACACAGAGAACAAACAACGGGGGTGGGGGGCAGAAAAAAAAAATCTTTAAAATAAATAAATAAATAAAATAAAGTACTGTGGGTGTCAGTTGGGTAGGCCAAAATTAACAATAACAATATATTTGGAGAGGGGAACGGTAATAGAGTCTTCCCTGAAACCCTGGGAATAATATTCAGGCCTATTTCCTTCACCCTTGAGAATATCTGCTGCCGTCAACTCCTCCCAAATTAGGAAGAAGGTAATCAGTGTAAATGCACTGTATTCAAGGGAAAAGAACTTGGTTTAAAAAAAAAGGACCAGGCTTGCTTTATTTTGTTCAACCAATAGCTACTTAGGCCTTACCATTTTCCAAGGCTCTGAGCTGGTAAATCAGACAGCTTTACACAAGAATCTCAAGCCTACTACTATCGTCTACTTTCAAACTGTTGGAAGGAATTCTTAGGAACAAGAGTTCTGGTTTGGAATACCCAACCCTACTGGTATTGAAGCTTAAGCTAGAAGCTCAAGTGCAAGTGTTACAGTAGAGGAGGCTTGTACTTCAATGAAGCTGTATGTGTGGTTGGGGGAATGAGCCTGGGAAGGCAGAGAAAATTGCTATTGTTCTAAATATATAGAAAAGACTACTTCAGAGACATCTTGAAATAGCATTTCTAAAATGGAAACGCCATAATGCCATGGAGGCTTTTTCCTAGGCTGATCCAAGTATTATCAGTTGATTTATTTAATAAAACTGAGGACCAAGGAAGTCTGGAAATACAGCTTCCCAAAGAATGCTCCCATGCTGTGATTGGTGAAGTGATAAGTAATTTGCTTTTAATGCTAGCACATACCACTTAGCACCATATTTAACTGAAGGATGAAAATCACTCATTTTTCATCCACTTGCTTAACTGACACTAAGTGTAATCTATCTATTGTCACTGAGTTTAATGCAAGGAACATTTAATAGATCTCTCGTAAATTTACTGCAAGGATTTAAATTTTTAATTCCTCCATATTTATATTTTTATTCCTTAATAGAATTGAATTTCAAATGAATAATCTACTTGGGCAATAAAACCACAGTAGGTACTAGCAAAAATGATCTCATGAAAGGATTTTTGTATTTACAGTTTTCAATTATGACCATATTTCATGTTATGTATTATCTCTATAAAAGAAGAAATATCAATGTGAATGAGACAAGTCAATTAGTAACTAATTCTAGAGATGGAGTTCCAAGGAAATCACTGAAAAAATATGCATGAGTTTACACATAAGGCATAGCTTGTTTTACTAATATCTTCTTGAAAATTAAAAATTATTATCATTATAAATTGTCTTCAATAGACTTGGAAGAACTGATGACTGACTGAATTCAGAGATAGTCTCCCAGAAGCATATCTTGAGTTTTGAAATGATACAATGCATGGTATGTAAATACGCATGATTTACTCAGAGGCGTTTACACAAGTGATTCTCATGTTAGAACTCTGTGATTGCAGAGCACCTAACTACAAAGATGACACCCATCTCTCCTCATCCATGGGATTATTATTTGCAGTTCATACAGTGCCACAGAAAATCAGGAGTTGATTCTAAGAAGGAAAAGTTCCTTTTACCTTTTCAGCTTTTTCTCTCGAGAACCTAACTTGACATTTACATTCAGAAAAATCAAAATTAAATAGGTACTTTCAAGGTCAGTTGCAAATGTGGCGTTTTACTTCAGAGATAGACAATACCAAAATCTTACTTCGTGTTGGACTAAGTTATAGTAATGACCTCAAGAATATCAGAAAGATGTCTTTCACCAAGTGGAGAGAACTTTTGAAGGACATGTTAGTAAATGTCCTCCACACACTTGTACATCTGATCTTATGAAAACCTTAAAATAACGGAAGTAAGTCAGTGACAGGGAAAACAAATATAAAACCATTGACCATGAGGTGCAGAGGTGCCCAAAGATGTACTTACCAAATGCAATGGCTGTGTCATGATGATGGGAACGAGTGTTGCTGGGGGGGGGGGGGGGAAGAGGGGGGGTGGGGTTGAATGGGACCTCATATATATATTTTTAATGTAATATTATTACAAAGTCAATAAAAAAAACAACAACAAACACTGTATAGATTTGCATTTCACAAATAAGTAACAATTTATGTTTTGCAATAGAACAAATATACTATTAGCAAATATACTGTGGTCATACTCATTAGAGTGCGAGTTACCTGAATTCAGTGGGACAGAAAATATTGTATTCCTCTATTAAACCCATCCTTCCCTTAGAGCAACTAATCTCCTAAAGGAGCTGTGAAAAAAGGCAAAGGACAATTATTGATTGATTGATTGCTGATCTCCATCTTAGTCATTTGATTCACTCTCATATAACAGGTTAGATCTAAACTTAAGGGAAATTTGACCTATCTGTTTAAATTCTTCCATCCCCCAAAATTTTGCTGAGCACGGTGTTAACAATTTGGTATGAAACAGTAAATAAAGCAGACAATCGTTTCTTTCATAGGGTTTAAATATTAGTGAAAAAAAAGTGTAAATAAAAGTGACACACGGGCAAAATTGGTGAGTAGATAATTCAGTTAAGAAAATGACAATTCAGTGAAAAAAATGTAACCATGTTACAGCTTCAACTGAATTTATTTTTTATCCATTTGACTCAATAATCTTGTGATAATACAGTTTAAAATGCAAGAAGGTGTATAGATACAGATTTTATTCCTTCTCCAGATATTTGAGCTGATACAGCTCTGTAATAAAATGTGCTGTAATAAATCAGCCCATCCCCACTTACTTTGCCTTCTTCGTTATACTGTAAATGAGAGCAAAATAAAGGCCTGGTCCCAATTTCACACCCACCTCTCCTCTGTGCCATCTTTCCAACAAAAAGAAATATTAGGCCCCTGAATAGTGCCATGCATTATTCTATGTTCTGCTAATAGGCAGATAAATTCTCTGTCCACAGGTGACTCACACTCTAATGAGTAAGGCAAAAGTATCCATTAAGTCATTAGCATAAAAATCTGTAAGTGAAGGTGGAAGTCCGTCTCCATGATCAGAGCTCTAGTAATTATGCTTGCAGAGAGGCGATGAGGAAGGAAGAAACCAGAGATATGACATTTAATTATCACCTAGAAGGAAGATTCTGTTTGCCTGAGGTTAGGAGGTGAGATAATTTAAACTACTTAGACATGTTTCAAACATTTATTAGTTTCTGTAAAGTTTAGATTTATTAACAGAAGTATTTGTGTATATTGAGATGGCTTCAGTAATAGCCAAAGAGTACGAAAAATGTAGACAATATATACATGTGCTAATTTCTGCCAACAGAGGGAACCCCAAGTGCAATCCTTAATGCAAACTTCTCTATGTTAGGTGATGTTATCACAATAGTTGGATAATGGTTAAAGCTGGGGAGTGGAAAAAAAACAGGGTGGATTGTGTTCATGTGTTCTTTAATTACAAGTATCAATTATGATATTCCTATCATACAATGCTTGCAGTTTGAGAGATGTGACTCAAAAAATACCAGCTCACCCTTCCTTAAAGATGCAGATGAAGGTCATAGGATCTAGATATCCACTGTATTTTATTGCTCACTTATGAGGACAAAGGATTCTTAATGATTTTTATAATCCATCTATCTTCTGATAGTTCATTGTTCATGTGTAATTATCCTACTCCAATCCTTCAGTTGAATTAGAGGAAAGAAGGGGAGTAAAGAGAAAACATGTTTATACAAACATTGGAAAGTGGGATGAGCTACTTTAATATCTTCAGCAAAAGTTGAAGTGAATGCAAAAAGCCCAAATCTGAGCCAGCCAGTTTGCAATAGGTTGCTGTTATCTTCGAATACAAAATACATGTTCTGTAAACCAACTCATTTAAGTGACTTGATTTTTTTGGTTGTTGTTTAGTGTTCCCATTTTTTCCCCTGCAAGTTCCTTCTAGGAAAGGGAATTTATCTAGACTAGGTCATATCATCTTCTAGTTACTCCCTAATTTCCTCCCAATGAAGGATTCTATCATAGTAAAACATTAAAATGGCATCTCACCCTCTTCAAATCCCAAAGTAGTCAAACAATTCTACCTAATCTAACAAAGATGAAGATGGTTCCTATTGTCTCCAAAAACATAATTTAGATGATCATGACTTCCAGCTATTGTTTTATATACCCGTTACTGACTTGTAGTAACATACACAAACTATAATCCTTGCTGTGCAGCAGTGCTCCAAAATGTATTCATTAAATGCAATGAATGTACCACACTAATGAAAGAGGTTGTTGATGTGGGAGGAGTGTTTGTGGAGGGGTAGGGAGTGGGGGTATATGGGAACCTCATATTTTTTAATGTAACATTTTGTGTGATTTATATATCTTTGGGGAAAAAAAGCAATAGAGTAGAAAAGGAAGTAACTTTAGTTGTCTCTCCATGCCTTGTATACCATGGTGGAGTTTTAGGACAAGAAGATGCAAGTACCAATTGATGACTTCTTCTTAGTCAAAAACTTCAGTAACTTCAATATTTAATCAGTCTGGAAAAATATCTTCCATTTTATTGGATTCTTTTCATTTCTCTTGGTCTGTGATCAAAAGAGTCTCCCAAGATAGTGTTCATTTCATTTATGTGCTCCTGAATAGCTGTGATCACTTCACCATGGATAAAATTTATGGCGCCGATATCACCAAACACCTGAAAAAGGATGGCAAAATGGGCCTATATTACCGAGGATGTTTAAAAGGAATATTCAGTTGGAATGAGCACAGGCTGCTATTTTTTCCTACCTTTCCCACTAGTCCTGTGGATTGAAAAATCCCTGGGCATGCCATACTGTTACCTTAAACCCACAGTTTAACAGCAGCTTACAATTTAGGTTTTATGGTTCAGTTCCATTTCTGACCTTTTTGGTAATTTTATAACAACCCTACCAAAAAACATGAAGTGGGAATTGTATGAATACATTTACTAATATAGAACACAGGGTCACAATTAGCAATTTAACCATGTTTGAAAGTGAATTCTCCTAATTCTACTGAAACCAAAAATGTCAATATCAAATACCAGACTGGCGTATTTTCTTTTCTTTTTTTTTTTTTTTGTCTTTAATAACTTTTGTGAGTTGAAATGCACAGAAAACAAAAACTGTGGGAAGAAAACACAGGGCAGCATTCCTTTTAGTAGGAACACATAGTCCCTAGAGAAGCTCTCTGTATATACAAAGACTAATTATCTTTGAGCACAACTAGCAACCAGGCCAACATCCTGTTTTTCTTGTCTCACACAGTTTGGGTTTGTTCTTGGGCTGTTTATAATAGACGCCAATTTCACTGACTTCATATGTCCCATCTACATCTTGAAGGTATCTCACACTTTCAAGCAATCTGCTTAAGGATTGTTTTCCCCCAGAACTGTACGGCATCTTCAACTGAAGTCCATCCAGACAAGAAAGGTAAGGAGCCACTACTATGTCTAAATTGGTAAATTGAAAGTATTTCTCTGGATAGCAGAGAGGGCATCTGCTTTTCTTCTGAATACAGAAGCCATTTTCTCTTTCTACAAAAAATCTAGGATCTCTGAAAAGTGCTGTAAATTATAGGTAGCCAATCAGAAAGCCTCATGACCCAGGGCATAAGCGGTCCTCTAGGGGTGGGAAAATTGAGAGAAAGGTACTGATGGTGGTACTGCAGAAAGAAAATTACCTTCCATTACAGAGTAAAAAGAATGATAAAAGCCTGGAGCTACCCTACCATGTGAAGAAAACAGGCCCAAGAATGGAGGCAATATACAAAAATAGGATGGAGGGATAGCAGTACAGAGAGAAAGGAGAGTGAAAGAAGGATTTGTTGATTGATTTGATAGTATCTTTTGCATTCCTGAATTCAGCCATCTCATCAGAATATGGGAATCATAATTCCCATTTAAATGAGTCAATAGATACTTGTTGCAATTACATACAAATAGGTAAGATTTTTTACATATGCGACTAAATAATTTTAAGAAAAATGGATACCCTGGGACACCTTGATTTTTCCTGTCCTACTGAATCAATCTTGCTGGCCAGCCCTTCTTTGAAGCTATTTCCCCAATTCGACCCTGAAATTTCATTGTCATTTACATTTATTTGCTGCCCTGTTGTTCTTCTTAACAATCCCTTTTTTTTAAAGAGTAAGCATTTGTTTGTTTATTTTTTTCTCCCCCCTCTCCTGCCACTCTGCTGTTTTTGCTGTGTCCATTCGCTGTGTGATCTTCTGTGTCTATATCTCCTTTTAGTCTTCTCTTCTCATTTTCTCTTCTAGGATTCACCAGGATTTTATCATGGGAACCTCCAATGTGGACAGAGTTTCCCTGTCACTTGTGCCACCTCAGTTCCTGTTTTCTGTTGTGTCTCGCCTTTACTCTCCTCTTTGTCTCTCTTTTTGTTGAGTATGATCTTGCTACATGGCTTGCCTCGTGGGCCTGGCTTGCCATGTGGGCACTGGCCCTCCACACAGGCAAGCCTTTACCATAAGGCCCCGGGGTTCAAACCCGGGTCTTCCCATACGGTAGACGGAAGCCCAACCACTTGAGTTACATCCACTTCTCCTAAACAATCTCTTATATTTATTCTTCAATACATGCCTTTTTCCCTACTTCTTTGTATATAATCTTTTAAAACCTATGTTTGTTAGGAAATTCTCTATGCACACAAAGCATCTATTTTGATGGTTTCTCTTTCCTTTCTTCAAGACTATCTGAAAATGCAAGCCAGACTTACAAGTTTAGAGCTTTTCCTTGCCTCTTCAGATACCTTCCCTTTTGGATACGCAAATGGTGGATTATGCCCTGAATGTCTGAAATGCACATTCCTATTATTAAAAGTACACATTGGGTGGTGCTTAGCCATCACCAAAATTATGAATTCCAAACTGACAAGGTCACTTTCTCTTACGCTTCCTGTCACTTACAGTATTTCTTTGTTCTTGAGAATTATATTCAGAGGAATACCCTCTATCATCACTTTATCTTCTAATAAATGAATTGTAGGGCTGTCTCCTTACCCAGAGTATGTCTTTATTGATGGGACTTCTTTAAAGAGACAAGAGTGCTTGGGTAAGAAGGGGTAGTTGAAGCAGGAAGGGTTCTTTTTGCTGGAAATTTGAGGTATGTCCCCTGCTATCCTCTGGGCTAATTGCAGGGAAGCACTTCTCTACATTGCTGCACAGCACCAGAGTCATGGGTCACCAGCATGTAGCCTTCTGGATTCCACTGGTTCTTCTACATTGCTCCTACAATTTCAACTATTTCCCTTGCACTCATTACAGTTGTGTTGGGTGAGCCTAACATTAAGACACAATATTATGTGCTGTGTCAAAATCTGAAAACCAGATTTGCATTTAGGCTACTTGAAAAAGGCAAATTTCCCTCCCCTACTCCACTTCCATAGTTAAGGTAACCAAACCAAACGATCCTCCCTATCAAACAGACCAGGCACAATTCCTGCTTATCCCTGAATAGCAACTTTCAGTTTCCTGCCAGCCTGTGGAATTATTCAAATAACTCAATCACATCTTCCCATGAAAACCAGGGGGCACCCCATCCTTGTGTTACATAAAGTCTGCCTTCCACAAGCCCTGCTTGTTCACTCTGCTCTTGAGTGCAACCACCATTTGACTCTGCATGGCATGCAGTGTTCTCCTCCCTTAGGCTCTCAGTATATGTAACTAAGAAACTACTGCCAATCTCTTTTGTCCAATGCTGGGTGTTAAGTGCTTGGTCACCCTTATAATGCTAGGGCAGGACTTGCTCCCTCACCAATGAGTGCATAAGAGGTAATGCAAACAAACTGACAGCTAAAAATACATTATATTAAAAACATGTATATGTGAATATCCATTGTATTAATTTGCCAAATGGCTACTGATGCAAAGTATCAGAAATCTGTTGGCTTTTATAAAGGGTATTTATTTGGGATAAAAGCTTACTATCCCAAAGTCATGGAAAGTCTAAGTCAAGGCACTATATGAGGTGCTTACTCACCAAAGTCAGCTGCTACATGTTAAAGCAAGATGGTGGGCAGTGTCTGCCTGGCCTCTCCTTCCTCTCTGGGTTTCCTCTTCCTTTTGAACTCTGTGGCCCCAGCCTCTTGAGGTTTCATGCCTGAGTGATCCTGTAATCCTCTCTCTTGGCATAGGGTTTCTTTCTTTCTGGTCCTTCTTTATCAGTCTCTGCTGTCCTGCTCTCTTCCTGATTTCAGCACAAGCTATCAGGTAAAATGGCTCATCTCTCCCTGGGGCTTCATCTGATGGAGGCTTCTCCTTTCTGTCATATGGCAGGATAAAAAGTGACAGAACTCTCTCTTCCTATGTGTCTGTCAGTGTGAGTCCATTTATATCAGACCCAGCAAGGGGACTCAATCTGAGTGAGGCCCACTTATTTTATTCTTCTATGAATCCCCAAAGAAGAAAAATTATATTTGTAAATTAATCTATTCCTCTGGGTATGCTACCCTTTGCTTGCATTAAATGCAGCTGAGGTATCTTTGATTAAATTACCTGTTAAGATTAGGGCTTTGATTTGACCACATCAATTAAGGCTTGATTCAGGTTGAGTCCCCACCCCCTTGGTGGGCCCATATGAATGGACACTTACTCAAGAAGAAGTGCCAGAAGGCAGCACTCTGTCATCTTTTATCCTGGAGTCCCAGGAGAGATAATACATTCACCTATAGTTTACAGCTGACCTGGGGAAGAGAACAGAACAGCTGAGACTGATATAGAAAGCCTGTAAAGAAGCAAGCCCTATGCAAGGAGAGAGAGGAAGCCCTGAGAGATGAGCCTTATGCCAGCCTGCAGCTGAGAGAGAGGAAGCCTGGGGGGAAGGCTGAACCCTCTCAGAGATCAGTGACTATTTTGCTTCAACACGTGGCAAATGACTCTAGTGAGAAAGCAACCTTGAGGTGGATTCTTTAGGGTCTTCTAACTGTAAGTTTTTACCCCAAAAACATACCCTTTATAAAACCCAAAAGATTTGGGGGAATTTGCATTTGGCACACCTTTCATAGACTAATACACTTACCAAAGGGAGAAGAATGAACCAATTTCAAAAATAATTGTCATAAATTATTTGTTCTGACATTTCTGGTTGGTCCCTGGAAGACAGGTTCAAATGCTTGTTTTTATTTCACTTAATCAAAACTGGCCTAGTGCTAAAGTTGCTTCCCCAAAATATTTACAGGCAAGTGTCTTAAGTTACTGCTGCCTAAGATGATAAGAGTTGGGACAAACAATAACCAAAATATTTGGGAGGACTGGCTGAGAAATGAGATGTCTATACTGGCTTTGAATGCTTCAACACACTCCTGGAATCTAGGCCTTATGCATGCTTAGGCTGTGAGCGTGCTCAGGAATGACCTGAGAAGGCCCTAAGTACTCTCTTTTTGCTCTGCTGAAGGCTCTGTGGAAATAGGATGTGAAAGCTAAGACAGAGTTGTAAACTGCCTAGCTGAGGGTTGAAGGTGCTCTCCAACACACAGCCCCTTGGCAAAGACTAGAAGATCTTTTGATCCCAGATGTTTAAGAAAAAAATCTGTCCATTAGCCACCACTAACTTTTCTCTTAAGATCAAGAGACAGGGAGGCCTATTTTCACCACTGCTGTTCAACATTGTCCTGGAAGTTCTAGCCGTGAAATTGGGCAAGAAAAAAGAAATAAAAGACATCCAAATTGGAGAGGAAGTTGTAAAATTATCTCTATTTAAGATGGCATGATCCTATATATATGTATATAAAAATTGCAAAAAATCCACAGGAAAGTTACAAGAGCTAATAAATAAATTCAGCAAATTTTCAGGGTACAAGATTAACATGCAAATGTAACTTGTGTCCTATGCACAAGCAATGAACAATCAAAAAACCGGAGGAAACAATTACATTTACAAGAGAATCTTAAATAGCAAAATATCTTGGAATAAATTTAACAAGGTGAAATATTTATACTCTGAAAACTACAAAATATTGTTGAAAGGAATTAAAGATCTAAATAAATGGGAAACAATCAATGTTAATAGATTGGAAGACTTTATGTTGTTAATAAGTCAATACATCCCAATCTGATCTGCAGACACAACAGAATACCTGTCAAAATTCCAGGAGCCATTTTTGCAGAAGTAGAAAAGTAGAAAATTGGAGGATGACCTCCAATTCAAATAGAACTACAAAAGTCTATGAATGACCAAAACAATCTTACAAAGAACAAAATTAGGAGGACACTTTGGATATAAAAACTTATGACAAAGCTACAGTAATCAAAAGAATACAGCATTGGCATAAGAATAGATACAGAACACCAGAAGAGAAATGAGAGCTCAGAAATAAACCCAACATATCTATGACCATTGAATCTTTGACATGTTGCCAAGTCCATTCAATGGACAAAGAATACTCTATTTAAAAAATGGTATTGGGAGACAGCCAGCAAGATGGTGGCAGAATAAGGAGCTCCTTGAGTCAGTTTATGCTACAGGGCAGATGTAGTCACCCAGAGCTATCTAAAGCAACTGTTTGGGGGCCCCAGGAGACCAGAAGAGCATCCTGCAACATCCTTGAAACTATGGAAGGAAGAGACTGCCCAAGTGCAGAGAAGATTCCTGAGTAGAGCACTCCACAATACAAAGGCCGGTACCCATCCTCCACTGGTGTTACAAGCCACCTCACCTTGAGAGCTGTTCCTTGACTTGAATTGGAAGCTTTGTTCCCCCAAAACGGGGATTTGGGGGGGGGAACTGGAAGAGATGGTGGGGCACCAACTACAGGTACTGAGTAGTAAATTCTGTGGGTTTTAATTCTAAAAACAGCTTAAGTTTGAACCTGTCCAAGTCAGAAAAAGACTGGTAGCCACCAGTTTAACTCCACACATGACAAGAGGAGAAGTGGTGCAAACTGAAAATCACAGTGCTGGTAGGCACTGGCTTCTTTCCACCCTGATTGGACTGTAGCCCTAGCCTTGGCTTCAGCCCCATCACTAGCTGGGAGGAAGCTGGCAGGACCTCCAATTAACTGCAGGTACATTTGACTGGCACGGACTGAATAGTAGGAAGTCTACTGGGGAAACTGCAGTCATTTAGGACCCACATAGCTGAGATTGCTGCCTACACCTGCAGCTCAATCCCCAACCCAGGCAGGGGAGGAAGTGGCATGAAACTTCATCAGTCTCTCTGGGCAACTACAATCTAGGCCTGTACAACATGGCTTATCATACACAGCTGTGGCTTCCTACCCCTGGTGAAGAAGAAAGGTGGGAGAAGTTTCATCAAACCCTGGGGCAATGAGGGGAGCTTGAGCCTCCATAGCTTACAGCACCAACACACGCTCACCAACTACTGCACAACCAAAAAGGGAGAAAGCAAAAAAACCCTAAACTAAAGAGAGAAACTGCAGCCAGAATAAACACATCTAGTAATCCAGATGCCAAGACACCAACAAAAATTACAATCCATACAAAGAAACAGGAAGATATGGCCAAGTCAAAGGGACGAAATAAGCCTCCAAATGGCATAAAGGAGTTGGGACAACTAATCATAGGTGTACAAACAAATCTCCTTAATAAATTCAATGAGATGGCTAAAGAGATTAAGGATATTAAGAAGATATTGGATGAGCACAAAGAAGGATTTGAAAACACAAATAGAAAAATAGAAGATCTTACAGGAATGAAGGGTACAAGAAATGAAATAAAAAAATATACTAGAATCATGTAACAGCTGAAGAAGGGATTGGTGAGCTTGAAGAAATGGCCTCTGTAAGTGAATGCACAAAAAAACAGATGAAGAAAAAAATAAAGAAAGTCTCATGGAATGGAATGACAGCAAGAGATGGGCAAACATACATGTCAAGAGTGCCCCAGAAAGGGAAGAGAAGGGGGCAGAAGGAATATTTGAAGAAATGATGGTAGAAAAATTCCCTACTATTAAAGGACAAAGATAGCCATGCCCAAGAAGCACAATGTACTCCCATCCAAATAAATCTGAATAGTCCAACTATGATACACATACTAATTTGCCGAAGACAAAGAGAGAATTCTGAGAGCAGCAAGAGAAAAGCAATGCATAACATATAAGAGATCCAAATAAGATTAAGTCCCAATTTCTCATCAGAAACCATGGAGGCAAAAGACAGTGGTATGATATATTTAAGATACTGAAAAAGAAAAACTTTCAGCCAAGAATCTTATATCTGACAAGATTGTCTTTCAAAACTGAGGGCGAGTTCACAGATAAACAGAAACTGACAGTTTGCAACAAAGAGACCAGCTTTGCAGGAAATACCAAAGGGAATGCTACAGTCTGAAAAGAAAAGACAGGGAAGAGAGTCTAGGAAAGAAGTAAAAGTAACTAAAAGTGTCAAAAGAATGGTGAAAATAAAATATGACACATAAAACCTAAAGGTTAAAATGGGGGAAATAAGAACTGCCTTTGCAGTAATAACATTGAATGTTAATGAATTAAACTCCTCAATGAAAAGACACAGACTGGCAGAATGGATAAGGAAATATGAGCCACCTATATACTGTCTGCAGGAGACTCACCTTAGACCCAAGGATACCAATAGATTGAATGTGAAAGGTTGGAAAAATGTATTCCATGCATGCAGAAACAAACAAACAAACAAAAAGCCAGAGACTTTAAAAGACACTAGTAATGAGCAATCTAAGGAGGAGGGTAAGGAAAATAAAATTCCATCTAGAATAGTGACTAAAAGAATCAAATATTTAGAATTAAACTTAACCAACAATGCAAAGCACTTGTATTCAGAAAACTACAATGCATTGTTAAAAGAAATAAAAAATACCCAAATAATTGGAAGATCATTCCATGCTTACGGTTTGGAAGACTAAATATCATTAAGATGCCAATTCTACCCAAATTGATATAAAGATTCATTGCAATGCTGATAAAAATTCCACCAGCATTTTTTAAATAATGGAAATTATGATTATCAAATTTATTTGGAAAGGTAAGGGGTCCCAAGTTGTCAGAAAGGAAGAGTAAATTGGAGGACTATCATTTGCAGACTTTAAATGAGATTACCTAGCTACAGTGGTAAACAGCATGGTACTGGCCATAAAGATAGTCACATAGACCAATGGAACCAAACTGATGATTAAGAAACAGGCTCTCACATCTATGGTCAAGTGATAATTGACAAGCCTGTCAAATCCATCCAGCTTGGGCAGAACAGTCCATTCTACAAATGGTGCTGGGAGAACTGGATATCCATAGCCAAAAGAAAGAAAGTGGACCCTTATCTCACACCTTAAATGAAAACTAACTCAAAATGGATCAAACACCTAAATATAAAAGCAAGAACCATAAAGTTTCTATAAGAAAATGTAGGAAAACATCTTCGAGACCTGGTGGCAGGTGGTGGATTCTTAAAGGACATAAGAAGAGGACTGAGTTGGACTACTGATGCTTAATATATGTAGAAGTTTTAAGTAGCTTTACTGTAAAAGTGTGGAAACGTATAGAGTAGATGGTAACACATTATAACAACTGGTTTATAAAAGGGAGTATGGCTGGAAAAGGTAGTCTAGGGATGTAAATGTCAATAGAAAGAAAGTTAGAGAATAATCTAGGGACTGAATAACACAGTAAACCCAGAAGTGCATGATGTTGCATATGTAACAGTGTCCTTTGTGAGCTACAGCAGATGTATGTCACTATTACAGGGTGGTTGGAATGTGGAGAAACATGGGAAAAATACAACTGGAGCGGCCTACGGACTGTGGTTAAATACAATACTGCAATAGTCATGTATCTATGCCAAAGATGTACTGTGTTGATAATGGGGGAGTATGGAAATAGTGTGCCAATGTATGCTATGGAACATGGTTAGTGGTAATAGCCTGATGGTATTATCTCATAATCTGTGACAAATATTTCACCACAGTGGTGGTGTGTTGATAGAGGGGTATTGTATGGTAATTCTGCACATGTGCCTGATTGTTTTGTAAGTTCACAAATTCTGTAATAAAAGTATATTTTAAAAAGCAATAATAGGGTAGGTTAAGGGGGGAAAAACCAAATGTAATGTATAGACTATACTTAGGAGTAAGATTTTAATGATATTCTTTCATAATTTGGTAGAAATGTCTCAACAATGCAAGGTGTTGGTGATGAGTTGATGTAGCAGACCCCTGTATGATGTTATGCTTGTTTGCTTTGTAAGTTCACAACTTTTACTATACACTTACTGCTTATGTATGTTTATGTATGAGTGATATATTTCAAAAAAAAATTTTTAAGTAATGTTGGAAGGACAGGCAATCTACATGCGAAAGAATGGGATTAGACCCCTACCTCTCACCATATAAAATATTATTTCAAAGTGTATCAAATATCTAAATAAAAGACCATAAAACTATAAGAAAAAAACATATTGGCAAGTCTTCAAAACATGTATTTGCTAATGGATGTAAGAGAATCCAAAGAAATCATGAATAACTGGACATGATAACATTTTAAAACTCTTATGCATCAAAGGGCATTATCAAGAAAGTGAAAAAACAACCTATGGAACTGGAAAAAATATTTGGAAATCATGTATTTGATAAAGGTTTAATACCCAGAATATACAAGAACCTCCTATAACTCAAAAAGAAAAATTAAATAACTTAATTAAAAAATGGACAAAGTACTTGAATAGACATTTCTCCAAAGAAGATATTCAAATGACCAATAAACACATGAAAAGAGCTGCAACAACAATATTCACTCAGGAAATGCAAATCTAAACCAAAGTCACCCATTTGGATGACTGCAATGAAAAAGTATAAATAATAAGTGTTGGTGATGATATGAAGAATCTTGAACTTTTGTTCTCTTCTAGTGGGAATGTAATGTGATACAGCCACTGTGGTGGGAACATGATATGGCACAGCCACTCAAAAGTTAAATATATGACCTGGCAATTCCCTTGCATTACATAACCAAAATAATTGAAGAAGGGACTTGAAAAGATGCGTGTACAACAATGTTTATAGAAGCACCATTGACAATAACCAAAAGGTGACAGCAACCCAACTGACCATCAACAAATGAATGGATAAGCAAAATGTAATCTATAGATAAATGAAATATTATTCAGCCATAAAAAGGAGGAAAAATTCTGATACATGCAACAAACATGGATGACCCTTGAAAAACATTATGCTGAGTGAAATAAGCCAGACACAATAGGACAATATTGTATGATTCCACTTACATGAGATATCTAGTATATGCAAATTCATAGTGTAAGAAAGTAGAATAGTGGTTGCCAGCTCTGGGGGAGGGGAGGTTGGGGAGTTATTGTTTAATGGGTACAGTTTCTGTTTGGGATGATGAAAATGTTCTGGAAATAGAAAAGGTGATAATTATACAGTATTGTAGATATACTTAATGCCACTTAATTATAAACTTAAAATAGTTAAAAAATAAATTTAACATTATGTATATTTCACTGCAGTAAAAACATATTTTGAAATGCTGCAAAGGTTCAATATCAACATATAAAAATCAGTTCTAATTTTATATACTAGCAATGAACAACCAGAAAAATAAATTATTATAAAGAAATAATTCCATTTCAAGAGAATAATATTCTTTGAAAGAAATTTAACCAAAGAGGTGCAAGACTCAAAAGTACAAAATATTGTGGAATGAAAATCCAAGAAGACCTAAACAAATGGAAGGACATCCCATACTTATGGATTAGAAGACTTAATACTGCTGAGATGGCAATATGACCTAAAACAATCTACGGTTTCAATGTAAACTCTATCAAAATCACTGATGCACATGTGGCAGAAATAGAATTTGCTGATCCTCAAATTCAGATAGAATTTCAAGAGTCCCCAAATGGCCAAAACATTTTTAAAAAGAACAAAATTGAGCATTTATCTTTCCAGATATCAAAACTCACTACAAAGATACATTCATCAAAATATTGTGAGATTTGCATAATGATAGGCATATAGATCAATGGAATAGAATTGAGAGTCCAAAAATAAAGCCATACATCTGTAGTCAATTGATATTTGACAAGGGTGTCAAGTCCATTAGATAGGTAAATAGATAGGTAAATTCACCAAATTCTCATGGGAAAACTGGATAACCACATGCAAAATAATTAAGCTGGACCCCTATCTCAGTCAATATACAAGAATGTACTCAAACTATATCAATGGTCTAAATATGAGTTAAAACTATAAAATTATTTCGTGAAAAATTGAGGATATTTATGACATTGGATTTGGCAGTGGCTTCTTAAATATGATACCAAAAGCATAAGCAATCAAAGAAAAATAGATAAACTGGACCTCACCAAAATAAAAATTTTGTGCATTACAGGACATTAAGAAAGTGAAAAGACAACCCAGAGAATATGAGAAAATATTTGTGAATTATATATCTGATAAGGATTATATATTTAGAATACATGAAGAATGCTTACAACTCAACAATAAAAACATGAATAACCAAATTAAGAAATGGGGAAAAAAAATTGAATAGACATTTCTCTGAAGAAGATATTTAAATGGCCAATAGGCATATGAAAAGATCCACAGCGATATTCTTAATTAGGGAAATGCAAATCAAAACCACAGTGAGCTACCTCTTCTCACCCACTAGTCTGATTGTAATAATAAAGATGCACAATTACTAGAACTGGAAAGACTGTGGAGAAATTTCTGATGGGAAGGTGAAGTAGTGCAGCCACTGTCAAGAACAGTTTGGCAATTCCTCAAAATGTGAAAGAAAATTATCATATGATCCAGCAATTCCATTCCTAGGTACTCCTAAAAGAATGAAGCATATGCTCACACAAAACCTCATACAAATGTTCATAATAACACTATTCATAATAGTCAAAAATGAAAACAACCCAATGTCCATCATTTGATTATGGATAAGCAAAATGTGATTGATTGTTACAATGGAATATTATTAGTCATATAACAGAATGAAGTATTCACACAATACTGCCTAGATAAACTTTAAAAATACTATGCTAAGTAAAAGAAGTCATCACAAAAAAATCCATATTATATGAAATGAAATGCCTAGAATAGGCAAATCCATAGAGATAGAAAGTAGATTCGTGGTTGATAGGAGATGGATGAGGGGAAAATTAGGACTAACTGCTAGTTCCTACAAGGTTTCTTTTGGAGGAATGGGTATGTTCCAGAATAAACAGTGGTGATAATTGGACAACATAGTGAATATACTAAAATTTACTGCAGTAATACACTTGAAAATGGTATTATGTTATATAAAGTATATCTCAATAAAAATGCTATAAAAATAGTATGGTCAGTATAGAAAGAGGTATGAAAAATAGAAACACTATAAATGCCTATCAATATGTAATTATTTAATAAATGCCTACACATCCTTACATTGAAACACCATGCATCTTTACAAAATTATATAATGAATATTCATTAGCATGAGAAAATATTATTGCATGTGAAAAATTCAGACTACCAAATTATAGGTTTCATCTGATTGCTTATTTTATTAAAGAATTCATACATATGTGCTTACGCATTCTATTATCATTATCAGGAGAACAATAATAATGAAGGCTAGCATTTATTGGACACTTACTAAGTGCTTTAAACACATTAACCCATTAATCCTTCCAAAGTCATATAATATAATACTACTAATATGCTAATTCTGAGAGAAGCCAAAATCAAAACAATTAAGGAACATACACAAAGTCACATAGCTGGTAATGTGTAGAGCAGAAATTCAAGCTTCCATAATCTGGTTTCAGAACCCTTGCAATTAACATGGAAAACAGGATAAAAGATATATATTGAACTGTTAACAATGGCTAATATCTGTGTGGAATTCTAAGTTCTACTATTTCTTCTTTATAATTTTCAATATATTCTGAAAGTTTTCTCAGTATGTGTATATTCCTTTTCTGAAAGAAGCAGAGGAACACTATTATTTTAAAAATGTACATGAAGTGAAGGAGAAAATATTACTCTCACTTTCCCAATAGCACCATTTGAAACTCTGTCCTCAGTCCTGATAACCACACCTTAGTAAGGTGAACCCAGCAACATGATTCAGAGCAGAGTTAGCTAATAACGAGGCGCAGGCGAGGGGCGAGGGTAACAGGAAACAGAGGGACTTTCCTATGAGGGCAGATTAAAGTATGAAAACATGGTATCTCAGGGAAGTTTGTGGAAATAAGGGAGGTGGAGAAATACGCTTAAAATCAGAAAAAGGTGATTAGGGACTTGATCATCAAATTTTTAAATGAGGACTTTAGGACATGGTTAAAAAGCCAAGGATAAACTCTTCGTTGCAAAGACAGAGATGTTCTCCCCCGTGCTGAATCCCCCAAACATTGCAACACAAAAGCCTGTGGGAGAAGGGGGTAAGGATACGTGCCAACGGCCGTATCCCTGCTCCATCCCTCCACCTGCTGCCACCCCCGTGGGCTTGTTAAGCTTTGAAATACAATAAATAGTCACAGGACAATTCGCCCACGTTGTGGGTGCCATGAGGCAGGTATTAAAGGGAATCCACAAAGTCACCTTGAAGCAACTCTTCTTTGTGAGAACATAGAATAATGGAAGCAGGTAGATATCCAGTTGTTGGGATAAGGGTTTGTGTGACGCACAAAGGAGCCTTCCCTCATCTCTCTCTCACCCTTCCCCACTCTCTCCACCTCCTTTCCCCCTCACTTCCTCTTTCCCTCCCTCACACCCTCCTCAGAAAGAAGAGAAAGGAAGGAAAGGAGGAAGTCAACCAAAGCTACCTCGTCAAGGCAAGCAGGGCTCTAGCAAGAAGGAGGGCATGGCCTAAGACCAGAGGGTTCTTTTCAGAATAAGGGGATGACACCTCTGCACTATGGACCTACAGAAGAACAGTCAAACAGACTGGAGGAAACCACAATCGATGTCAATTTAAGACCATGGAACTTGGATCATCTCTCTGCTGCTTGCGGTCTTATCCATCTCTCAATCTCTGGGAGGACTATTTCATACTTTGGTCCTCCTTCCTCAAATAATTCCTCACCATATCCTACGCAGTGATGAACTTGCTTTTTATTTCCAAGAGAACAAATGAGATCCTTTCTAAGGAAAAATTTTTTAAAGATTTATTTTATTGATTGATTCCTCCCCCACCGCCTTGTTTATGAGCTCACTGTCTGCGCTCTGTTCATCGAATTTTTTTTTTTAAGGAGGCACTGAGAACCTTACCCGGGCCCTCCCATGTGGGAAGGAGGCACCCACAAATTATTTGGGCCACCTCCTTTCCCTACTTATTGTGTCTCTCATTGTGTTTCCTCGCTGTGTCTCTTCGTTGTGTCATCTTGCTGCATCACCTTGTTGTGACAGCTCATCGCACCAGCCCATTGGGTCAGCTCACTGTCTTACTCATCTTCTTTAAGAGGCACCGGGAATCAAACCTGGGACATCCCATGTGGTAGGCAGGAGCCCAGTTGCTTGAGCCACATCTGCTACCCTCTAAGGATAATTTTTAATGTGCGATTAGGTCTTCCTTCCTTTTCCTCCTTTTGAATATTGCTGTAGGAATTGTTTCCTCTTTTGCATGAAAACCTTGCTCCCACTCTACTAGGTCACTTCCATTAGTATTAAAACTCCTGTAGTATCTCCTTTCTTAAATAAAATCAACAGGAGCGATGATAATGGTAAGATTGATCTGGATCTCCACATAGCTTTCACATTATAGCATATTTCTCTTCTCTTGTTGTATAGTAAGAGTGTGGCCTCACATAGAGGTCCTGCCTTTGTCCCTGTTCCTCGGTTGTAACCTCTAAATCCCTGGAATCTCCTCCAGGAATGAGTGTCTTTGTTATTCATATTAAGCCTCCACCATACTCTTTTTTGTTTGCTTGTTGTCTGTTTAGCTCTCCTAGAATGTAAGATTCCTGAGAGCTTACTTACATTGTTTTGTTCACTGCTGTGTCCTGAGAACCTCAACCTGGAGTATAGTAGTTACTCAATAAATATTGGTTAAAAGTATAGAATCCCTGGCATTTTACCTGCTAGCAGGAGTGGCAAGTTGATAATATAGGCTCCTTGATTACAGGTTAGAGGACCGGGAGATGGAAGGATAGGTCTGCCTGAGTCAGAGCAATAAGTCAGGAAGTAACAATTCTCTCCATGAACTAGGAAGAGGAAAATCACATCTTCTAGCCCAAGAAAGAAGCTCAGATCTTAGACCTTACGTAGAATTTGAAACAGTTCCAGAGAGATCTCAGCATTCCCACATCCAGGGCAGGGCCAAAATGGCACTCACCACACAGTGTAGAAAAAACAGAGCTGAGCAGTTCAAAATAAAAATCCATTCCCAGGCAAACACAAACGTGGAATCAGGACATTCCCTATCCCAGAGAATGTACACAGCTTCCCAGGAATGTATCCCTCACTGAAGATGACCTCACAGGCAAAAACCTTATGAGAAAGTTGAAAGGGACGTTAAGCATTCTTCAATTGTCAAAGAGATGAAGAAACAGATTCCATAAAGAAACAAAAAGCCATTATGGAAAAGATCGTACAGATCTGCAAACTAACTAAATCTAGAAATTAAAATAAAAAAGATCATCATGAGAACAGCCCACTCAGTAGATAAGCTAATCTATGTATCAGTCACTGCTAAAGAGAGAACTTGGGATTTGGAAGCCAGATCTAGTGAAATCACTCAATATTAAAGAAAGAGAGAGACAGAGAAAGACAGAGAATACATAAAAGAGAAGTCATAAGACACAGAATCTAGAAAACAAAAGTTCCAAAAGGAGTGCCAAACAAAGAGAATGGATGGTCAGATAATAGATAAAAGAATAAAGGCTGATATTTTAATAAGACATATATCCTTATGCTGAATAATTGGACCAAGGTCCCTGCTGAGAAAATTAAAAAAACAGAAACAAAACAAAACAAAACCCTGTCACTATGTATAGGGTTTGGATAGCATACCTGAAACATAGCAAGGACAAAAATACAAACAACAAGCCATTAGTGAGCAAAGATTGTTTACCTATCTTAGGATAACAAGTCAAAACAATGTAGACTTCTCATCAGGTAACAATGGCTGCCAGAATGTAATGCATTAGTATCTTGAAAGTGCTGAGGAAAAATTAACTTCCATTAGGATTCTACCCCCACTGGAAATGAAGGCAAATATAAAAACACATTCTGGGGATATTTTTTAAGTTTGCTCCATGTACCCTTCACTGTAAGAACTCTTAAAAAGAATTCTTCAGCAGGAAAGTGAATAAATCCTTAATGTGACTTTAAGTTTCTATTTAGCTTAAAGACACAGACATGTTTTGTTTTGCCCTCAACATTCTTAAAAATTGAGCAACATAGAAAAATTAGGAAATGCCTGATTACAGTCAAGAATTCTCGTTTCTGCTTAAAAATAAAATAAAATAAAAATCTGGCCACACTCAGTCCAGTCCACAGTCTAGGTTGAACTTGGCTGAGCTGGAGGAGAAGTTGTCCTCCCCAGAAAGAAGGTGGCCAGCGGTGGTTCCTTCTCTCCCACACCCGCTTGCAAATGGATTTATCTCTAGCCAGCTTCATTCAGCTAACTGCTCTGCCCCATCCCAGTAGACTTTGGAGATGAAGATTCATGACCTTAAAGTTTGTGGAGGAAAAACAAGCTCTAGAACAAATATGTGGCTGAGGCAAGCTGCTCAGGACGCTGTCACTGGGTTGTTAGTAATTTATCATCGTGAACTAAAAGGGTGCAAGTGGGGGAAACCACGGTGGCACTGCCGGGCAGTGTGACTAGCGAGTGATTTCTGCAGCGACAGGCAAGGCTCTTTCAGGTTGCGCGGAGCTGGCTTTCAACAGTGACAGCCACGGCAGCGAAAGTAACAGCACAAGTAAGTTCCAGGATGGCTCTGGATTTCTTAGAAAATTTGTGCGCTAAACCAGGTCTTAAGAAAGATAGCGAATTGCCTGCTAATAAGGGGAGTTAGATCCTCAAGGGTCTCACTGGAAATCTGGAATTGTCTTGATTTACAATCTCGCTGGGGGAAGGGATCACATCCAGCTGCCAAAAAGCGCACAATAACGATAAAGCTTCAGCGAGAAGCCAGTATACATACAGTCGGGAGGAGGAAAAAGGAGGAAGAAGAAGAGGGAAAGGGCATTCTTGAAATAAATGTTGATTTCGTTTGCCCACTTACTACAGCCTATACACTGCACTAATTCACTGGCTGCAGCAGGGCAGCGCTACTTGAAGGCCTAGTTAAATCCATTCTGGTTCTCAAATGGAATGGAAATTTTTTTATTCCTGGGTGGGATTCAGCAGGCTACACGTGCAGCAGAGCAATCCAACTGGGGGGAGAGGAAGGGGCAGGGGAGGCGCTATTCAAATTAAATCAAAACTGCAGATTTCAAAACTAGGACTAGACCTAACTTATAGGTTGCTGGAACGTCATTTCGGAAAAGGGCTACAGGGATGTTTGTGTTTTAAATAAAAAGTAGAGCACTTAGGTTGACTTCCTAGAGAGGGCACGTAAGCTAACGGCCGGCATTTGGATGTACACTGGGGGAGTTTCAGGGTGACAGGCGCTGGTAGGGGAGACGGGCGCTGGTAGGGGCGCCCGGCGCTGGTAGGGGCGCCCGGTGCTGGTAGGGGAGACGGGCGCTGGTAGGGGAGACGGGCGCTGGTAGGGGAGACGGGCGCTGGTAGGGGAGACGGGCGCTGGTAGGGGAGACGGGCGCTGGTAGGGGAGACGGGCGCTGGTAGGGGTGCCCGGTGCTGGTAGGGGAGACGGGCGCTGGTAGGGGTGCCCGGTGCTGGTAGGGGAGACGGGCGCTGGTAGGGGCGCCCGGTGCTGGTAGGGGAGACGGGCGCTGGTAGGGGAGACGGGCGCTGGTAGGGGAGACGGGCGCTGGTAGGGGAGACGGGCGCTGGTAGGGGCGCCCGGTGCTGGTAGGGGAGACGGGCGCTGGTAGGGGCGCCCGGTGCTGGTAGGGGCGCCCGGTGCTGGTAGGGGAGACGGGCGCTGGTAGGGGAGACGGGCGCTGGTAGGGGAGACGGGCGCTGGTAGGGGTGCCCGGTGCTGGTAGGGGAGACGGGCGCTGGTAGGGGAGACGGGCGCTGGTAGGGGAGACGGGCGCTGGTAGGGGCGCCCGGTGCTGGTAGGGGAGACGGGCGCTGGTAGGGGCGCCCGGTGCTGGTAGGGGAGACGGGCGCTGGTAGGGGTGCCCGGTGCTGGTAGGGGAGACGGGCGCTGGTAGGGGAGACGGGCGCTGGTAGGGGCGCCCGGCGCTGGTAGGGGCGCCCGGCGCTGGTAGGGGCGCCCGGTGCTGGTAGGGGAGACGGGCGCTGGTAGGGGAGACGGGCGCTGGTAGGGGCGCCCGGTGCTGGTAGGGGAGACGGGCGCTGGTAGGGGAGACGGGCGCTGGTAGGGGAGACGGGCGCTGGTAGGGGAGACGGGCGCTGGTAGGGGTGCCCGGTGCTGGTAGGGGAGACGGGCGCTGGTAGGGGCGCCCGGTGCTGGTAGGGGAGACGGGCGCTGGTAGGGGAGACGGGCGCTGGTAGGGGAGACGGGCGCTGGTAGGGGAGACGGGCGCTGGTAGGGGAGACGGGCGCTGGTAGGGGTGCCCGGTGCTGGTAGGGGAGACGGGCGCTGGTAGGGGCGCCCGGTGCTGGTAGGGGAGACGGGCGCTGGTAGGGGTGCCCGGTGCTGGTAGGGGAGACGGGCGCTGGTAGGGGAGACGGGCGCTGGTAGGGGAGACGGGCGCTGGTAGGGGTGCCCGGTGCTGGTAGGGGAGACGGGCGCTGGTAGGGGTGCCCGGTGCTGGTAGGGGAGACGGGCGCTGGTAGGGGTGCCCGGTGCTGGTAGGGGCGCCCGGTGCTGGTAGGGGAGACGGGCGCTGGTAGGGGAGACGGGCGCTGGTAGGGGCGCCCGGTGCTGGTAGGGGAGACGGGCGCTGGTAGGGGTGCCCGGTGCTGGTAGGGGAGACGGGCGCTGGTAGGGGTGCCCGGTGCTGGTAGGGGCGCCCGGTGCTGGTAGGGGAGACGGGCGCTGGTAGGGGTGCCCGGTGCTGGTAGGGGAGACGGGCGCTGGTAGGGGAGACGGGCGCTGGTAGGGGTGCCCGGTGCTGGTAGGGGAGACGGGCGCTGGTAGGGGTGCCCGGTGCTGGTAGGGGCGCCCGGTGCTGGTAGGGGAGACGGGCGCTGGTAGGGGCGCCCGGTGCTGGTAGGGGCGCCCGGCGCTGGTAGGGGAGACGGGCGCTGGTAGGGGCGCCCGGCGCTGGTAGGGGAGACGGGCGCTGGTAGGGGTGCCCGGTGCTGGTAGGGGCGCCCGGCGCTGGTAGGGGAGACGGGCGCTGGTAGGGGTGCCCGGTGCTGGTAGGGGCGCCCGGTGCTGGTAGGGGCGCCCGGTGCTGGTAGGGGAGACGGGCGCTGGTAGGGGCGCCCGGCGCTGGTAGGGGAGACGGGCGCTGGTAGGGGCGCCCGGTGCTGGTAGGGGCGCCCGGTGCTGGTAGGGGCGCCCGGTGCTGGTAGGGGAGACGGGCGCTGGTAGGGGAGACGGGCGCTGGTAGGGGCGCCCGGTGCTGGTAGGGGCGCCCGGTGCTGGTAGGGGAGACGGGCGCTGGTAGGGGCGCCCGGTGCTGGTAGGGGAGACGGGCGCTGGTAGGGGCGCCCGGTGCTGGTAGGGGAGACGGGCGCTGGTAGGGGCGCCCGGTGCTGGTAGGGGAGACGGGCGCTGGTAGGGGCGCCCGGCGCTGGTAGGGGCGCCCGGCGCTGGTAGGGGCGCCCGGCGCTGGTAGGGGCGCCCGGTGCTGGTAGGGGAGACGGGCGCTGGTAGGGGAGACGGGCGCTGGTAGGGGCGCCCGGTGCTGGTAGGGGTGCCCGGTGCTGGTAGGGGAGACGGGCGCTGGTAGGGGAGACGGGCGCTGGTAGGGGAGACGGGCGCTGGTAGGGGAGACGGGTGCTGGTAGGGGCGCCCGGCGCTGGTAGGGGCGCCCGGCGCTGGTAGGGGCGCCCGGCGCTGGTAGGGGAGACGGGCGCTGGTAGGGGCGCCCGGTGCTGGTAGGGGCGCCCGGTGCTGGTAGGGGCGCCCGGTGCTGGTAGGGGCGCCCGGCGCTGGTAGGGGAGACGGGCGCTGGTAGGGGAGACGGGCGCTGGTAGGGGCGCCCGGTGCTGGTAGGGGCGCCCGGTGCTGGTAGGGGAGACGGGCGCTGGTAGGGGAGACGGGCGCTGGTAGGGGAGACGGGCGCTGGTAGGGGCGCCCGGTGCTGGTAGGGGAGACGGGCGCTGGTAGGGGAGACGGGCGCTGGTAGGGGCGCCCGGTGCTGGTAGGGGAGACGGGCGCTGGTAGGGGAGACGGGCGCTGGTAGGGGCGCCCGGTGCTGGTAGGGGTGCCCGGCGCTGGTAGGGGCGCCCGGCGCTGGTAGGGGCGCCCGGCGCTGGTAGGGGAGACGGGCGCTGGTAGGGGAGACGGGCGCTGGTAGGGGCGCCCTCGTCTCTCATCGCCAGCTCCGAAAATTACACAGCAAAGCCACCGTCCTTTCCTTTTTGCAAAAGTGTGCTTTCCTCGGTCGTAAAATATTCAATGTTCTTAAGATTAAATATCTGAATATTGCTTCTGAAGGAACAGCTGTCACCTTAAATCTAAGGTCTAGTTTGTTTACTGGCTGTATTTTATATCCTTTAGAAAATGACACAAAACGGCAATAAAATCACTGTAAGTATTCTACAGGGGAATATAAATGCCCTTTGGTTACAGTGTAAATATCTTTATACCTAATTCCAGTTTATTTTTCCAGGAATTATGTTAAATATGTAAAAAGCCTTTTCTCATAAAGCTAAAAACCACTAGATGTTCCCAAGTTGTAATTCAGCATTAGTGTCAAGACTGCTTCGGAAAATAAGCTACTATTGCTGTTTCATTCCTTTTAAGTGTCACTCAGCATACTATACGTGATTTAGCCCGTAAAATAAATTTATATGATTTTATGTCAGTGTTTTAGACAATGTAAATGAGATTAAAAATAATTTATAAGACATGAATATGTAAAAATAACTGATTTTAAACAACTGGTTTTTACATTGTTTTATCATATTATCATTAAATACTTTGTTGAGCTTAATACGGAAAAATTTGTTCCATTAGCTAAAAATGGAGGAATTGTTAGGGAGAAAGAAGAACTATATTTGTATATAATTCTTAGATTAATATTGACACAATTATGGAATGCACCAAAATACGTTCATAGTATTTCTGTATATGAATTAATTACATTTAGAATTTTTAAATTTTTGTCATGAGTGAATTATCTTTGACCTTTTTAAGAAATAAGTATTAGGCAGTCTTATCAAATGGAGTCAAGATAAAAATTTCTGAATAGTAGCATCATGGCATGTTCTAAAAATGCTCATCTCAAGCATTGACTCTGGAATATGTCAAATAAAATTAAATTTTTTTCAAATATTATATTAACAAGATTAATATAGAAAAGGAAGCATGAAAATAGGTTTTGACATTTAGAAATACACTACTTAAAAAACCATTTCCAAAATCCAGTTCAATAAGAAAGAAATATATTTGGAAGTAAAAGTGAACATATTTTTGTTCAAGATAAAATGTTTTAATTTTTACCAGTCACAATATATGTTTCAAATTTTTTATGTTTCTGTTAGACATTTAACCATATATTTTAGTTAATATGCCAAGGTTTATTTAAAAAAACTGTTTCTTTGTCATTAATATATCTTTTAAACTATTTCCTGTGACTTGCAATACTATGCATGTTTTCTTTATCCAATATGTCATACAAATTTTATGTGTACTATTTCTGATAGTGATATGCATTCATTAATTGGGCAATTCTTTTCTTTGGCTTTCATAATTTACAATTATTTGGACATGCAAAGGAAAACTAAAATGGTGAAATTTTTTAAAGTGTAAGAGTACTTTCAAAAAACAGGTAGGTGATCTGACCATTCTTTTTCTTATATACATAAATAAAAATACATAGTCTCTAAAAAGCAGGAATTAACTAATGAATGGTTATCTCAAATTGCAAGTGCAAATGAAATATAGAGAAACTGAGTATTTTATAAGATTGGACAATATTATTTTTTAAAAGATGCAGAATCTCTAGTATATTTCTAAAATCACATTTAGTATATAATGAATGGCATCAAAGCAGTTCATCATGATTTTTTAAGGAAACTGAACACAGCTATATTAAAACGAATTTGGTCACTAAAAGTTTAGTAGTATTTTTGAAGCTCTCAAAATATGTTTGAAATATTCAGCTTTTTAAAAGCAAATCACTATATTTCAAGAAAATGTATCTGTAGTCTATTTTATTTATTTTTAAATTATAACATGATAGGTTTAAAAGAGATGTGCAGGTTACCAAAGATACATGTAAAAAATGGTAAGGAAGCTGGAGTTGAGAATCTTCTTCCCTAGTTTTATGAAAAGCAAACCTTGTCAATGTACGTTGAATTTACCTAATTATTATGGAAAAACAAAATCACTCCTTTTGACACATATATACAGGAATAATGATTTTGTGAAGTAAGTTTTAAAAGGGTCTAAATTCCAATATACATTTAAATGATTTGTAACATATGTCTAAGACTATTTATGCTGTTATGACAGAAGTATCTTTTAAGTGACATTACGTTGAAATACTAGTCTGATAATTACTTGAAATTCTCTTTGCTCTTATATTTTGTTTCTTGCATTATGTTGCTTATAATAGGGTCCAAGTTTTAGATATAATCAAATGTGAGCCTCTACAGTTTTGCTAAAATGGTTAATCATGTCATTCTTAGTAACAGGAAAAAGCAAAATAGTATCAGGACCTTATTTATTAAAAAAAGATTCAATAACAGGGGCAAATGTTATGTATGCATTTGAAAACTAGAAATGAAATATAATAGTGAACTTAATCTTTTTAGTGATATTTTATGCAGAGCCATAGCCATTACATTTATCACTTTTTAAATGTATATTTTATTTATTGGTAGGGAAGCGGAAGGTGGCCAAAGGACATGCTAGTATTGTGTCCAAATATAAATTCAAATTTTCCTAAATTTGGGAAAGAAAATGTGACTTTCCTTTACTTTCCTACATGAATTAATTCTGATGTTTTTCTTTAGACAAGCTTAAAATGCTATATGTTAGGAAACGCGAGGGCGAATTTGCTCCTTCCCCTGTGTAGTGATTTTCAACAAAAGGAGAAGCTGATGGAATAATTCTCACCCCTTGAAACTGTAAGATATCATCAACAGTTTGCATAAGTTTAATGAAGGTTTTCTATGGTCCGACTTTTCTATATATTCCTACTGATTTCTTCTTCTTCAGTATTGTGCATATTTCACACACACATACACACATACCCAAATTGGTCATTGTAGAGGATGACTATGGGAATTTCCAAATATGTTAGTTAATATTTTCTGAAACAAAATAAAATGGAAGAGGTAAAGCTAAAAAATGCTTAGTTATCTCTATGAGGCTTTACCCTGTATACATTCACTCCTTGAAAGACAAAATGGGTTTCCTCCTTCCTCCTCCATTGATTGAAAGCCTCATGCATGCTCGCAGGATACAGGTAACTTAATAAGCTCTCTTCTCCTTAAGCATGATAAATCTGAGGTCCTGTCTCTCTATACCTGCTCTTTGCACCGTGTGGTCCCTCAATTCCCTGAGCGGAAGTAAAATCCAGAGTCTGATCAAAACACCTTTCATAATAAAATTGTTGCGGTTTTTCGTTTTCTCCTTTCTCCTCCAGCTGCATTCTATCAGCAGAGCAGTGAACAACCACTAATTGGTTAATCTGTTATTTAGGCAAGTACTAATATTCTCATTTTGCAGACAAGGAACCAGGCCTCCTGCTGTGCATCCCCTGGCCCTGGGTAAGGAGCTCTTCAGATGGGAGATACAAAGTAGGTGAGCCTGTCCTCTAGAGATCCGGCTGCTTGCCTAAAGCCGCGCAGCAGGTGCGCCTGCCTTAGATCTCGAGTTCCTGACTCCCAGTTCTCCGCCCAGACCACCAGGCGCCACTGCCTCCAATGACAAAAACCCGTTTTCCCATTCCGCCCCAACGAATGCTCCAAGGACTTTCTTAATTGCGACTGATACCCTGGGATTGGGAAGCTTATTTGTGACTTGATGAGTCTGCACCAGTCTTGCCTGGGTTTCTAGGTTTTGTAGCACTAAAACTTCAGAGTAACTTTGTTCTTACTGACTACCTCAAGATATCCCTGAATTTATGGAACAAAGAGACAAAGCATAGCTCTGTGGAGAATATGACATGCATGGAGCCCAGGGGGCTGGTAAAAGAGAATTAAGGAGATGGACCAATGGCCATCTCTGACATGCTATGGAGGGGATTTTTTTTTTTTCCAAAAGGCAAAATATATAGAATACTATAAAAGCTGTGGCATCTTGTGTCAAAAAAGCTTGGATGAAAAAATGTAATAGACTGAATACAAATCCATAGGAAAGACTGTTTTTTAATACCACCTCTATTTCAGAATTTATGCTCTTGAGATCTGACCTCTTTACTGCAGAAATCATTCTCTTCTAAAAGTGTATCTTTCCACCCAAACAAAAACTTGAAAAATAATTGACGTCAAATTCAAACTGCTAGGGTTTTATTGAGAAAAAAAGAATGAAAAAATGTGACCTATATTTCATGTCAGAATTATGAGAGGCTTAGAAATCACTGTAGTCACAAGCTAGAGCCATGTTAAATGCCAAATGAATCTAGATAACTAGATACCCTATTTAAAATCTTTTGGGACCAGAGTTTAGGTTAGAGGGGTGAGGCCAGATTCTATCCATTTTTGTTTCATATCAATTGCCATGATGTAATTCATAAATAAAATAGCTCTAGAAACAGCTACTTGTTCCTTCCCATATCAGAATGTCAAACCAAAATGCAGTGTACATCTTACAAATATCTTTAGGAGGGTGTAGCAGTTTGATATAATTGATGAATTCCAAAAAGAAATATTGATTATGTTTGTAATCTGATCTGTACCTGGGCATGATTGAGTTATGATTTGGTGGATGGGGACTCACAGATAAAAAGCATGGCAAAGAACAGAATTGGAGCTTTTAATGTTGAAGTTTTGACGTTGGAGTTTGATGCTGAAGACTTAAATTGGAGCCCTGGGAAGTCAACACACAGAGGAAAGAGAAGCCAGCCCCAGGAAGAAAGGAACCTTGAAGCCAGAGTAAAGAAAGCCCCAGGAACGTAGGAACCCAGAAAGCCTGAACCCTCACAGACATCGGCAGCCATCTTGCTCCAAACAGACTTCAGTGAGGGAAGTAACTTATGCTTTATGGCCTGGTATCTGTAAGCTCCAACCCCAAATAAATACCCCTTATAAAACCAACCCATTTCTGGCATTTTGCATTAGTGCTCCTTTGACTGACTAATACAGAGGGCCTAAGTCATTTCCTAAGCACAGGTTCCCATAATTTACATAATGTAGGAAATGATCTCATGGTGCCTGATTGCAAATTATGTAGCATAATTCAGGATCCAGAAAGTCAATGCAATCTAAAAGGTTTCCTTGAGCATCTCCCATGAACCTAGTTCAGAGAGAAGGAATTCCAGGGCTGAAGTCAACTTTACACCACATAGATGACCCTTTATAAACCATAATTTAAAAAGTTTAAAGGATATGCTTTTGATCCAGAACAGACAATCTGCCTAGGTGCTGTAGTCAATACATGCATCTTTAGGGAAGATAATACATGGATTTAAAATGTATCAATCAAGTTGCAAAGGGCAAGTCTCAAATTCCCTCCCATTGCAGATTTTGTAACTCAAAAGGCCAATAATAGTATGGCATTACCTGTCAGGGGTTAGAAGACACATAAGGCAAGGAAAATAAATAGTCAAAATATGAGTGATTGAAAGAAAATTTACACAAACCTCAATTTGCTTAGGGACTGATACTACTTCTATATTTTTGTCCTCTAAAAGCCACAAATCAATACAGGAAACTGTTTTAGAAAGGCTAAATAATACAATCTAGTACTGGTGATAATTAGAGAAGGTGCAAAGGGAATGGGTCAGTCTGAATTGGAGTTCATAGATTTCATAGAGTGGGAAGCACAAAGAAGAGCTTGAACCCAGACTGCACACCCAGGAATGGGCAGCGACATCAGACCCTATGCATTTGCTGTGATCTGAAAAAGGGAAAGTGCAGTTTAACATTTGCTGGACTTCCATCGGGCATGCACTCTTACCAGCGCCCATTTATCTAGGGGCAGTTCCACTATTTGTGTCATATAATGCAGTGCAATGGCATGGAGAACGGACAATAAAACAACCAGAGTGCTCAACAATATCTATTGCCCCAGTGCTCAATTCTTCCAGAAACAAATTTATTTTATCATTAGCATGTTACTATTAGTGCTTGAAGAAATGTTTACAAATTGAATGACTTTAACTGTGCCTGCTCCATAATACTACGTAATCTTTATTGCACCTTTACTTTTAAAGAGCTCAAAGTATTTCACAGATGCTCTCTCATTAATCTGCCCAAATCCCTATGAGGCAAGCAGTATATGAATTCATAACCCAGTTTTAAAGATGAGGAAATAGGCAGAGTTGTGGCAAATGACTAAGCCAAGGATGCAGAACAAATGAAGCAGTGAGTGACTCCAAGGGTTCAATGACTGCTCTGTTTCTGGGACCCCGCCACCTCTCATCTGGGCTCTTCACTCTACAGAAGATATTCTGTGGCAGATGGACATGCACCCCTGGGATCATGGCTTCTTGTGTTATATCAATCATAGTATGCACACATATTTAAGCACATGAGATGCAAATGTAAAAAAAACAAAAACAAACCAAAACCTGATGGTGTGGCTATTTTGTTCTGCAAGGAGGTTCCTAAAGCAAATGTTTCAGAAGACTGGAAAGGATTGTATGTAAGAATGCCAAAAGGTGCCTGTGACCCAAGCTCCCAAATGACACTGAACAGTCATACATAACCTGCTGACCCGCAGCCTGGCACAAGATGATACACAATTCTCTCTTCCATGACACCTTTGTAAGGAAATGAGGAGGACAATCTGATGTGGGCGTGCCACTTCCTAATGAAAATGCCAACAGCATAAGTCCATAGGGAAGATATGGTGGAAAGAGAAATTCTTATTCTTCAACTTGTTACCAAATAGGTTTGGGCTACTGTTAAGTGATTTGCATACCAGCAAAAGCAGGAAGCCTAACATTTCTTCTCCTCTACCCTTCATATCCACCAAAAAATTGGAAATAACACTCCTTCAGATATCATGACTGAAAAATGCCTTCCAAGATTTCATGGTGCCGCACTTCAACTCGCCATGCAGTTTGAATTCTGAGAATATGGCAAAATGTGAGAGTTTTGCTTTACACTCAAACAACCCACCTAAAGATTCTTTTTAGGAGGAAAGACTACTTAAAAATCTCTGCCAAATGCTACTTTAAATAGTTTTAAAGACTTAGGAATGGGCACTTTCCTTTTTTTGTTAAGATTCTTTTTTCATGAAAAAGAAATGAAATGCCACCGTCTCGCTCTTTTCGTGTGAGATCATTTAAGCCAAGGGCTGTGTGCTAACGTGCATTATTGAAGTATTCATGGACTCAGAGAACTCTTTTCTGTCAACCTGCTGATATTTACAAATGTTAACCTGAGCAACCTAAATAATTTAGGCAAAATACCTAATTATTTCATTTGGTTGGTTTCTTTACTCTCTCCCACATAACTATGCATGAAAACATTTTTTTTTCTTACATGGTAACTTGCTTTCTTCAAGAAAAAACAAAATACATCTTGAACTCCACTACGGTATTAGAAAAGTTAGTTACTATGCTTGCAAAGTACTTGTGAAGGCTTGAAATCAAAATGATATATATAGAGAGAGAGAAAGAAAGAGAGATAGATATAGATACATATATATCAATGCCCCCAAACACATTCATGCATAGAATATACTCAGCATTTGCACTATAATGTTCTCATTTATATACATACCTCAACAATGGCACCGGACGGGAGTCTGAGAAAATGGCGGTAGAGTTCTTGGAACCCACTGGGATAGACAGTGTATATAGATACATGAGAAGTCTTATCTTCTGGACTAAGTGCAGAAGCAGACATTTCATGTTGACGAGGGTGGTCACAGCTGGAGACAGCCCACTCCATGCCTTGGCTTTTCCAGATGTAATCATACACTGCCACCTAGTGAGACACAAAGCCCCCCCAACAACCCCCCGCCCAAAGAACAGAAAAAAAGAATTAATTAAATTCTGGCAAGAGCATAACCGATTTTAAATGGTTTTACAATAAATCTGAAAGTCTCTGCCATCTGCAGAGCGTGCACTCCAATCCATGCATATTTTTATGACATATATCTAAATAGTGAAAATAGACAAATCCCTGGTGTGTGCTCCATAAAGTTAATTCTACACAGATGAAGCTGTAATTGGCTTCCATATTAACCCATAGTAAGAAGATCAAGCAGGCCGTGACAATGACAGTGATTTTTAAAAAAATGCTTACTGATGGTTTTGTGAATGAGTTTTTGTGCTTTCCCATCCAAATAGAAACTGGCCTTTTTTCCTTACTCACACTGTCTTAAGTGCCAAGTCACTTCCATCACCAGTTTGATGGACAAGGTACATACATCAATGATACATTCTACTGCGGTGCACAAAACAAGATTTATGCTTGCTTTATGTATTTACCGACTGTTTTTCTTTATGATAATCCAGACTTTTGCACTTATTGGACAGACTTTATTTTCTGTTAGGATTTCTCAGGTTAACAATTTCATTCCCTAATATAATGCACCCTGTGGGGTCTTCATTAATGTTAATTGAATTATGAATGAGTTGAAGAGACACTGTTCTATTGGTTGTTAAAAATATTGGTGGGAGAAGGTTAGACCATATGACCCTAAAATTTTTTTGAGGTCAATGGATCTTCTTGTCTCCAAATATCTTTGTTATCTTTTCCTACAACAGCTGAGCTAGACAGATGCTTTCTAAAATTCTCAGTTTTTATATTAACACATTCCAGTAGTTTCATAAGTAGAGAGAGAAAAGTTTTCGATGGATTTCTTTCCTCACTGGCTCTTGCTGAAGTAGGAAGTATTCATCTGCTTTTGTGGAAATTATATATCAAAAACATGCTCCACAGTTAACTCCCTCTGAGATGACTTACAAATACTTAAAATCCTTAGAAAAATGGAAAAAATGTAATCATAGGAAAGAAATTCTGGCCAATTACTATTTAATTCAAGCCTATAATTGACAATAACCCCCCAAGATTCCAGCTGGTAGATTTTCCTATGAAAAAGAAAAAAAAGCTGTGATTAAAATCTGGATGGTCATGCAAAGAAGTGGCAAGTGTCTTGAAATGGGATGAAGAAGAATGATTAAGGTTTAATAAGATTAAAAACAAATGTTTACTGAGGATTCAGTCAATGTCAGGCTTTTGAAGTCATAGAAACATGTTTCAGGAACTAAGACTCAAGCAGGAATTCACAATACAAGACTGACATATCAAATTAAAACAAGTGTGATTGTGACTAGTGGGCAGAAGGAAGCTTACCAAAGGGATGGGAATTGTGTTGAGTTTCAGAGCCTTAAGTGGGATTTCAATAGGTAGGAAAAACATCGTTAAGTGCTTCTTTTTTTCTTCTTCTTCTTTATTTTCTTTTAAATATTACATTAAAAATATATGAGGTCCCCATATACCCCCCACCCCACCCCCACCACCCCTCCCACACCAACAACCTCTTCCATCATTGTGGCACATCCACTGCACCCAGCGAATACATTCTGGAGAACCACTGAAGCACATGGACAGTGGTCCACATTGTAGTCCACATTCTCCCCCAGTCCACCCAGTGGGTCACGACAGGACACACAAAGTCCAGCATCCATCCCTGCAGTACCACCTAGGACAACTCAAAATCCTGAAAATGCCTCCACACTATCTCCCTTCTTCCCTCTCCCAACCATCAGCAGCCACCGTGGCCACCCTCTCCACATCACTACTACAATTTCTTCCCTTACTAATCACAATAGTTCCCCAGCAGAACACCAGTAAGTCCACTCTAATCCGTATGTGAGTGCTTCTGATGCAGGAGCAGATTTAAGGAAGGTACTGAGGTATGAAAGCTCATGGTGGGAACAAGGGCCAGCCTTGGTCCAGGGGGCTGGATTGTAGGAGGGGTGCTAGTACCAGAATGGGAGGTTGAAAATGTCATTTGATGCTGTGAAGACTCTGTAGGCTTACCAAAGATATTCTGAATGTAACTCATAAAGGGGGGAAGCTCCTAGAGAGTTCTGAGCAGAAGAGAGGTTTGATTTGACTTGAGTTTTAGAGAAACTGAGCTATAGGCAACATGAAAAGTAGATGTGATGGCTGAGAGACTGGAGACCATCTCAACAAAGTGGATCATGTAATCCTGCATTTGGGCCATGATAAGTGAACTGGAATCAGAGCCAGGATTATTTCAGAGAAAGAATAAATGGAGTTGGGTTACTACCTAGAAGGAAGATATGAGTGGGAGAGATGGCTCAAGGGAAATGACAAGCATGGGCCAAAGGTCCGGCTATACCACTGAAATGGGTTTGGAGAGGTACAATAATCAGTTCGTCTTTGGATATGTCTAAATGGGGAAATTAATTAAATTAGGTCAAAATGTGGTAGCAACTACAGAAATATACATCAATTTATATCATTCTTAACATGCATGATAGCTTAGTATGGACATTAAGCAGCACACCCATCCATTCCTAGGTCAAATCAGGGGGTAGATGGGGATGGAGTTGCTCTTCTGGTTCCCTAGGAAGTATGTTCATGGAGGTAGGATTAGAACTGAAGATCGCTAATGTCTTACTCTGGGCATGCAGTTTAAGGCCAAGTAGCCTTCCAACTTTATATACATCTATCCATTAGGGTCAGCCAAACCACTGATGTTTCTCAGGCTAGAGATGTGCAAGGTTGAATTTCAGGCAAGGCAGAGTAAAAGAATAATCAGGGGGATTGCTGTGGCTTGGAGAACCAACAATGGGTCTCCAGCAATTACACAAAGTGCAGGAGTTAGCGGGCAGTTCTAGATGATTTGGGTGGTTACAAATTTGTCCATCTTGTAAATGCAATATGAAACAAACATATGTTAGCATGTTTCAAGGAAATTGAAGATGCACTCATTTGCAGAAACACAGTAACACTCGCTTTGCAAGCTGATTTCTAAGAGGAAGAGAACCTGAATATTTGGGCAATTAACTGTGCAGAGTTGATTTTTTAAAAAATAATTTTTGTTCACTTTGATATGTGCTTCCTTCTTCCTCTGCTTTTTTAACCACCTCTAATCCTTGGAAAGAGAGGGGTGAATTGCCTTCTGCCCAAAGACATCTTTGAGTGACAAATGTCTAGGAAGGAAGGGCAGAGTAGACTGGAAGGTGAGTCAACATTATTTAGTGGCCAGCCTTAAGGAGTGCAGTCAACTATCATACATGCAAGCACACACACACACACGTTTACAAATAATTTATTTTATCTGTGCAACTCTGTCAGTTGGTATTATTTCCATTTTATAGATAAGGAAACTGAGGCTTGGAAATATTAAGTAATTTGCCCAAAGATCCAGTTTTATAATGACATTCACTAAAGTATAATCCTTATTCTTCTACCTCAGATTTCCCTATACTTCGACCCTCTCCTCAAGCATCACTGGTGAATTTGAAACAAGAAATCCAGTGGGCTCATCTTGCTCCTTCCCTCTCATTTTCTGGAGTCAGGCTGCCTCTAGAAAATACCAACATTCTTGACCCATCCTTACTCTAGTTCAAATAAGGCCTGGTCTCTTGGGAGCACAGCCTTGTGTTTCTCAGCTTGGTCTATGGGTGAGTCTGCTTCCTTATGGGTGATGAATTTGCTAGTCTACTTAGCTGACAACCTAGAACCACTTCTTTCAAACAGTTTTATCAGTAATGAGGTTGATTTTTTTTTTGGGTCTGGTTCCTGCTTCTCTTTTATAAGTATCTTAAATATCTCAGGTGGGGAAAAGGAGTATAACATATTAACCCCCCAAGACATCCAACAGTAATCAGGCAATTCCAGTATTGGAACCCAGGTTGGTCTGGCTTTAAAGTTCAAGAACTTTCTATTCATCATGTGGTAAAATGTTCGATCACATTTTGCACAATCATCTTCTTTACATTAGGATATGGCTACAGAATGTGGATGTGTTGGAACATGCTTGTGGATGCTGAATTTCCCCTTCAGCTAAGTGCTCATTGGGATGTATCAAAAGAAAGATTTTCCTATATCCTTTTCAGGGTGGGAATGTTGCAAACATCCTTCTGGCCTTGAGAGGATTAATGGGCAGTTTTCATGGAAAGCAGAAATAGAGATTGTATCCAAATCACTGCAGGCATTCAGTTCTACTGTCCCATGGAAGGTTCTCAGGATTCTCTATGAATTGAAGGCTAACTAGAAAATATCCTTGCAGGACTTTTACCCTCCTCTCTTGGAAACATAAAGGTAAAGCAATTGTGGCCATTTTCAAAATTTTTAGCTAGCAGTGCTTAGAATTGTTAGGGGAATCAAAACACTTAAGAAACAAAGCATATGGATCAAGTAAAACCTTATCATATTGCTTTATAAATATATACCTCCTTTTGGAAAGGACAATGGAGAAAGTCAAGGAATGAGGAATAAGGCATGGTAGAGCCTTACTAGAAATACTTGAACAGAGAAAAGATTTAAGTCTCTGAGACATATATTTAACAAGTATAGTACTAATTATAGGTTCAAGTAAAAGGGGCAGAAGAGTCTTGTGTGGGGAAACTATAAATGAGTCTAACTCTGTTATACTGGGGAACATAAATTCCAAAGTAAGGCCCACTGTCATGGTGCCAAATTCCTGAAATTGTCTGTCCTGCTTATAGTGTCTAGATGTCTTTAGAACCCTCAGGAGCCCCACTGTTTGAGGCACTGTTTACTGTGGCAGTCAATGAGATTCTGATGAGATGTATGAAAGCATAACCTCTGAATGAACTCCCAACTCACTTTGAAATCTTTTAGTCATAAAAACTCATTTGTATTTAAAACTTCCCTCTTTTGATTAAGGTCTTTTTTCAGATGCATTCCTAGTCAGCACTTGATAATAATCCCTTGGTGCCAGGGAGGCTTAATCCTGGGAGTCATGTCCCATGCCAGGGAGGTGGGGGGATGTAGTGTGTTTATATGTTTATATGCTGAGTTTGGCTTCAATTGTAACAAATGTAGCACACTAATGAAAGATGTTGCTAATGTGGTAAAGTGTAGGAGGGGGGAGGGGATGGGGAATATAGGAATCCCCTATATTTTTTATGCGACATTTATATAATCTAAAACATCTTTAAAAATTAAAAAATAACAAAAATTTAAAAATAGATCCAAAAATGGAAAGAAAGAAAGAAAAAAAGAGAGAGAGAGAGAAAAGAAATAGCTTACGAGTCTTAAGGGTCTGATCCAAAGGTTTACATTAAGAGAGTACTTTCAGTTACCTGCTGATATGCTAAGCAGTCTCACATTAGCCATGAAAACACCCTATCCTACAGGTAATTGCTTTATATTCTGACTTACAACCAAAGACGGCCTGAAAAAATTGGGGATGCTGAACTTGAAAAACTTCCCAAACTTCTCCCTAGGGTTAAAAAAGTAGGGCAAGGCAAAAACACAAGAGAGGGACACAGGTATTTTATTATAGGGTATAAACTTGAAGAGAGGCTGATGGGAGAATGGACAGAGAAGGGGGGAGTGATAAAGAAATCACTGTTTGATTTCCTGTGGGTCCTCTGGCTCATTTCTGACCAGTCCATATGGGTGAACATGTTTCTCTGCAACTCTTTTCTCTTGGCCTTTAAATCTGTTTCTTTAAAACTGGCTATTGAAGAACAAGCAGCTAAGCAAACTGATCTGTGATATTTGTTCACCAAGCTTAATGTTCACATGGAATATTTCCCATTTAATTTTATTTCAGGCCACCAAGGTGATCCAAATAGAGGAAAATGAACATGTGTTAAAGCAATGAACTGACAACTTGGGCATACCTGTATAGGGTAGGTAAGGGATAAAAAGAAGAAAGCAAGATATGATTTTTTTTTCCTACAAACTGCATTTTCTAGAGATGGCTGTGTTCTCCATTTTGTAGTGACAAATGGTTAAAATATTTGGCAGACTAACTAATATCCATGGCAAATTGGAGTTCACCCAGTATTTCAGCACAGTGACAAGTCAGAAGGTAGCTAATGTACCCTATATAATCTGAAGTCAGCTCCCCAAATTCACTCTAATCTCTTCCATTGAACCAATCAAATCTTTCCCAGTGTGCTCTAAGAGAGCCCAGTGTGAGTTAACAAATCTGTAGAGAAAACTGACTCCAGACACTACACATACAGGACACATTTGAGGAGCTAAAGCTGACCTTGATCTGGAGGCAAAGAAGCTTAAAAGAGCCCACAAAATGCCAGCTAAGCTAGTGAACAATAATCCTAAAATGCAATTCATCATTCAGCACAAAAAACAAGTTAAGGACGGTAATTCTCTGGTAGACAAAACAGGCAGAAACAAGTTCAAATACTGCATATTTCACAACAGAGCTTAATTAAAACAGGACTATGAGGCTGTTAATTGCATTATAATAGTTCAGCATGAAATTAGGTCTGATGTGAATGTCCTTAGATTGGATTTGTTTATGTTATTATAATTACACAATGGCACATCGCTTTACTGCACAGTACCCTTTTAACAGCTCTTGGGTGGATTTCTTTTCTTTTCTCACTCATATTTGCATTCTATTTACAAGTGTGGTAAGTTGGCAAGAGGAAGCCAGGGTCATGAAACTAGGTCACTCTGGGTGATCCAGTTCCTATGTATTTGAAGCTTAGAACTCCAAATAAGCTGTGCCTTAATGTCAGTGATTTTATACACCATATCTTTAGAAGAGAACAGGGCCTTTGAAAAAACTGGGTCTCAGTAAAGTGGTCATCTTACCCAAAATACAAGCTTTCTTTTTTTTTTTTTTTTTGAAGGTGATGCCTTCTTTTAGAGCTAATGAATGCATGATGGAGATTGGATTAAAGCTCTGCAATATCATATATTCCAGTGCAACCAAAAACAAAAAAAAGGCAAAAAGTCAAAGATTTGTATCTGGTAAAAAATGGTAACTCCTGTCCACAAAATGGAAAAGATAGAGCAGGAATGGATTTTCAAAATGGTAAATAGATGCTCTTCTTTTATCCACCCATAGTTCCTGCTTCTTGGACAAAGACTTAGCTGGCTTATGTTAGAATCTAAACTCTGACCTTTATTTAAACACTAAATCTTTGGATAACATCAGAAGTTGTGGAAGCATGTACATATTTGATACGGTTTTCAATTTTCAGCTAGATACATCGATTTCCATACAGCCTGTGTATAATAGCAAATTTGCACATTTCTTCTTCATTTTCTGTGTTGGTTTGTACTAAAAAAGCAAAAATTTAATAGGAGATTACCTACAAATAAATTAGGTAAGTAAAATGATTATGGTTTGATGTTTCTTTCTTTAACATAATCATTAGGAGTATAGAACAAGCACTCAAGTAAATTTGAACCAATTTAGAGAGAGATAATAAACTATGTTGTGTTGCCAGAAAGCCATACTTCTAAACAAAATTATCTGCCCTTAATTTAGATAGAAATTATGCAATTTGGGGAAAGTTAATGTATAGCCATATGTATGTGTGTACGTGTTGTATAATAAGTTTGTTTTTGTGAACATCTCTTTTAATAACCAACAATTTTACATCTTGCATTTGTTAGAGGAAATACGTACTTTTTGTACCACTCCTGAAAAAATTCTTAAGAAATACACTAAGAAACTGTAAAGAACTTGACTTCTGGTTATGACATTTTTTTCAAAGCTCCTAGAAATAGAAATGAATGCAGGGGAAATGCAAGTTATTTCATGAAAGTAGAAAGGTACACGTCTTGGCACTATTCCCAAGATTTTCTCGTGGATATGTATGCAAATGTTAATAACAGTACCAACAAAACAATACCTGAAGACACTAAAGATTTGTCTCAGGACAAGTGCAAGCTTAGAATGACCCTCAACCCTCCTTCCCACCACTCTCTGTCTTTTCATGTGAAGCACTGGCTCTGATTTTCAACCTGGAGAATGGACGATAAGGTAGACAACGAGGTGAAACCACTCTGGCACTCCACTGCAAATGTTAAATCAGGAATGAAGAGAGGAATCAAAGGATGCAGAGGTGCAGACAGGAAGAAGAAAGGTAAGGAAAAAAACAGAAACTCCTGTGCTCTAGCCACCCACTGTTCTTTGAGATAAATGGTACAGGTGACGAATGCATCATCTAATGCAAAGTAGTCATAATGATGTGGCCGGCAGTATTTTCCGGTCATATAATTAACTCTCTGCAGTCACAAGGAAGGAAAATGTTTAAAGTCTGTGCAAAATGTAAATCATGACCAGACAATTGCACCATATACTCAGATCTTCAAATTAAAAGAGAATTCTCTTTTCTCCCCTCCATCATAAAAAAAAGAAAGAAAAAGAAATCTTGAAGTTTGAAGACTATTTTCTCTAATATTCTAGTTCCAGTAAGATTAAATTGAAGAAAAATCATTGAATTCATTTTGTTAAGACAACCAGTTTTGTTGATCCAGTTATCAGAAGGAAACAGATCTGGCCACTGTTTTTCCAATTGGATAGTGGACTTGCAACATGGGGCATAAACTTGGTTAAAGTTTACTCAATTCCATTCAAGCAGCTAAGCCACTAACGCATTGGTAGAATAAACTTCAGGTGTCTACTAATAGGGAGATTGCCTGCCCTTCTCTTTTTAAAATAATTATTCAGCTAGCAGATCTACCTCAGCTTTGATGTGTAAGACATGGAAGCAGAAGGTGTTTCCTCTCTGTCAGGGAATTAGTCATCTCAAAGGATGCCTCCCTCTTCAGAGTTGTGACTAATACTTGGTTCTTAGTCCATATTTTGGGTAATTTTCTCTAATGATGGAAAAATACCAAAGCGTTAGACAAGCAACAGACAGGGGTGTGTGTGTGTGTTTTACCTTATTTTCATGATACAGAAACTAAACTTGAGTTGCCCAAATAATTTTTGTCATCTGAAAGAAACAAAGTTCTATAAATTATGACTATAATTTATTTGTGCTCTAACATACTTGTTGCAAATACCAAATTAAGCGGTCTAAGTTGGCCAAAAATCTAGGAGAGTATTGAGGAGCAGCAAGAAGAAATTTATCTAACATTGGACATGCTTCTCAATGAGCTTTTGCAATTCCTGTTGCATCAGTGTTATCCAGACCCCTACTTGGCTCATTCCCTTTTTCAAAATTTTATTCAGATTCCACCTTATTAGTGGAGTATTTCCTGACCTGTCTATATAAATTAGCATCTCCACCTTCAGCCATCACCTATGTCTTATTTTCATCATAATACCTACTATAAGTTTTACTACCAGACATTCTATTATCTAGCTATCTATCATTCATCTACTTGCTCATTTGTTTATTGTCTCTCTTTCTGCATGCAAATGTAAGTTTATTAATAAAGAGAATAAGAACTGGCTCAAAAGAGATGCTAAGTATGTATTTATCAAAGAAATAAGTGAATTAAGTGCTCTAAATACATTCAATATCTAAGGTAATCTGTTTTTCACTTTGTTTTTGTTTTTTTTTAGCATACTTATCCTTAAAGCTACTAAAATCGATTCATTTTTTTGAACTACAAAATTTATACGTAAGGTTCAACTTTTCTTTTATGTCGGCGTTAGTAGTAATACTAAGGCCATTTCTTCAGAAACATCAGCTATGAACTCTCTACCAACTTCCCACAGCACAGATTTGACGTACCTATTTCTTAATTCAGTAAAGTTTGTTCAGCTGCTATCTTATCACATCACACCACCTACTCCACCCACAAATTCAAGATTGCCCATGTCATAACTCTCCTACAATAATACCCCTTTGCACGCATATAAAACCTTTACTCCAGGAACTGCTATGCATTATGTGATAATTAATTGCTTCCTTAAACAGAACTACAAGTGAGAAAGTATTATTTTGATTTTATAAATGGTAAATCTGAAATTAAGGAAACAAAATTTACATCCCTGTCTTTAATAAGAAGACTGGAAGGCACAGTAAAGATAAACTGGGCCCATTTTCATCCAAAGAGTTGTTATGGATGTTAATGGTATGATAGCAAAAGATAAAATATTGAATTTAATATATTCTTCATAGAGAAATGGTAAATATTTCTCAGCACCCCTCCCTCACAGAGTTATAAAAAGAAATCAGTATGTTTCCTTTGGTACTTTAAAACTAGGTCTTTTTTCATTATTTGAGAACATCTTTTGAGTTACTGATTTAAGCTAAACCTCATGAGAAATGCAGGATAAAAAATATTTTCTTGGCCTTAATGGAACTTACAACTTAGTACAGGGGATAAAACATACATGTAAATAACTATAACTTAAAACTCGAAATTTAGATTAAAATTTCTAAAGGCATTTTGAGGAAGGATAAATTATCTATGGTAGTGATAAAAAGACATCTCCCTGAGAATGGGGCTTGGAGTTTTCAGGGACTGTTTCCTGGTTCCCCACTTCATCATCATATTTGATCATTCGATCTTGCTCTTTGTTTGAATGTAGTTCTTTTTGACCAAGAAATTTCCAGAGCAGAATTTTACAAAGAAGAAAGAAATACATAGGAAATTGATTACGGCAACTATTCTGGGACATATTGAACAAGAAAAAGAATGATAAACAATGCTTACTAAAGACCCATTATTTAACAGGCTCTGTTCAAAGCCCTTTCATTCATTCATTTGTTCATTCATTCATTCATTCAATCATCTACTCAAAAGAAGAAAAAAATCTGCTGAAATTCTCTTTTGTGCCAGAGAAATATGGAGACACAGAAGAGAACCAAAGAGACCAAGTCTTTGCCTGCCTGCAGCTTGCATTTTAGGGGAGGAAGATGGAGAAGAAATGTCAAAATATATCTTAAGGGACATGGGGAAGAATGAAGCAGGTAGCGAGGAGAGAAAGGGGAAGAAAGCCGTTCTGTTCCCAATTTGTTCAGGGAGAGCCTCTTTGGGAAGAAAACATCTGAGCAGAGACCTGAATAAAGTGAGGTTGTGAGTCACATTTTAATGGGGAGAACTGCATAAAAGAGGATACAGCAAGTACAATGGTTGTGAGGACAGAGTGTATGTCTGTGTTCAAGAAATAGTAAAGAGGCCTAAAGAGCTCAAAGTGAGCAAGGGGAGAGGGTAGGAGATGAAGGTGGGGAGGTGGGAGATCGGGAAAGGAGCAGAGCATCAAGGCCCTTCGTGGACCCCTGAAGGTACTACGGCTGTATTTACTGTGTTAAAATAAGATAAAAGAACCGGGACATAACTAGACACTTTTGAACAGAGGAGTAACAGCATGACTTATTTTAAAAGGAACTACTCTGGCTGATTTTGAGGGTTAAAGCGTAGGTTGAGGCAATAAAACACTTGACATGCATTATTGCACTTAATTCTCATTATAAACCTGGTAGTTGCTATTATCCCAATTTTCAGAAAAGGAAAATTAAAGCAGAGAGGCTGCAAGTAATCTGATCAAGATGAGAATCAGTACTAAAGCCAAAATATCCAATCTGAAGTGCAGAGAAAAAATATCAAAGAAAAAGAAACCAAAGACATTCATATACCAAATGGTCCAACATACCTGTAATTGAAATTACAGAGGGAGAAGAGAGTAAGACCAGTGCAGAAAAAAATTGTAAAGAAGACTGAAAACACGGCCCCCCCAAAAAAAAAATTAAAATCATTTTCTTATAAAAATCGTGGGAAAGCCCAAGCAGAATAGAATTACTAAGGACCTCATCCCAACAAATCATAGTTAAACTGTCAAAAACCAAAGATAAGTTTAAAAATCTTTACAGCAGCCAGTAAATAAACAAAGGACTCAAAATGGATAGGGAAAATGGATAAGAATGATCTATGACTTCTCATCAGAAAAAAAAAATCTAGATGACGAAGGAATACTTATCAACCCAGAATTCTATACACAATGACAGAATTCTATACACAATGAAAATATCCCTGAAAAATAAGAGTGAAAAATTTCATTTGCAGATAAATTAAAGCTGAGAAAACTGCCACTTGTTGAGTTATACAAGAAAGCACATTTTCCCAGCTGCAGGCAAATGACAAAAGATGGAAATTAGTATCTACAGGAAGGGGTAAAGTAATAGAAACAGTAAATACGTTGATAAATATCAAATAAAACATTCTCTTTCTTCCCATAATATACTTTCAGAACAAAAATATGACTATGATTTTGCAAAAAAATGTAATTATATTCTTGTAAGTTTACTACATTAGGGAAGAGGGAACTGAGAAGTGACAATAGGAATTCTGAATTGCCAGGTATAACATGTAAAGTGTGAAGTATGAAGAGATGACTTTAAATAGAGTCTGATCAGTTAAGGATACATACTTTTGGTCTTAGAGAAAACCCAAAAACTAATAAACAAAATATAAATGAACACTGCATTAATCTATAATTTAGTTAACACAAAAGGAGGCAAGAAAGGAGCAACAGAATATTAGAAAAACAAGAGTGAAGTAGATTGCCTCAAGTGATAGGGCTTCCACCTACCATATGGGAGGATCTGGGTTCGATCCCTGGGGCTTCCTGGGAAAAAAAGAAAGGAAAAGAAAAAAAGAAAGTGTGTTTGAATGGCGAGCCAGAGCCCGTGTGGCGAGCCAGGGCCCACGTGGCAAGCCCAGTGCCCATGTGAGTGCCCATACAATGAGCCAAGTGCCCACACAGTGAGCCAGCGCCCGTGCAAGTGAGTCATGCAGCAAGATAATGACACAAAAGAGAGACAAAGCCTCAAGGTGAAGCACAGCAGAAACCAGGAACTGAGGGGGTTCAGGTGATAGGGAACCTCTCTCCACATCAGAGGTCCCCAGGATCAAATACTGGTGAATCCTAGAGGAGAAAAAACAAGAAAAGAAGATTAAAAAAAAGAGAAATAGATACAGAAAATCACACAGACAGCAAAAACCGCAGGGTAGGGGGAGGGGAAGGGGAAAAAAAAGAAAAGAAAACAAAAGGGAAAAATGTTAAAAAAAAAATAGCAAATCAGTAACCTTAAACCCAACTATATTAATATTTCTTTATAAATCAACTAAACCCTCTCAAGACAGAGACAGTCAGACTGCATTAAAAAAAGGTAATGTGCCTAGATAGATAAAATTGACTTCAAGGTCACATGTATTATAAGATAAAGACAATTATTATTACATAACAGTAAAGGGAAAATCCATGAGAAAGGCAGATCAGTCCTAAATATGGCAGAGTAGTGTGAATGAAAGTGAAGTGAGCCGACAAGCTTGCATGACTCAGTGTAAGCAACTTAGGGCCCACCCTGCAGGTTCTCATAAAGCAGAGAAACCATCAAGCCATGAGCACTCAACTCAGGCTGATATGTAAGAGGCAAAAAACCTCTTTGCTCTTTTAAGATATTGTTTCTGGTGAGGGGGTTAGTGTGCTAGCGGGGGCATGATTTCTCTGTGTTAGCAACTTAAGCTTACTAGCGTACTGATTTTGCAGATCTGTATACAATTATACAGAATGCTTATAATTATTCACGTGGTTAACAAAATTCATAATGTGGTTGGTATTTTCTTATTTCTAAGTGACTGGACACATATTATTATAATACAGAATTTTATGTATGATTATTTTAAATTACTCTTACTTGTGGTTCCCTAAATTGAGTTCTTTAAGGCATTTTATTTATATCAAAATTTTAAAAACCAATAAGGATACACTGAACAAGTTTTTCCTCCAATTTTTTTGTTAGACCATGACCAAACCCAAAACACTTTCAAAACAGTAGGTTTGGGACTTGTTTGATTAGATACAGTGTGAGCGTAAAGTCTATGTTGATAATATTATTTTAACTTTGATTTTAATATCAGTATCAGTAAACTATTTGTTATACATTTACCTATGCTGCCAGCCTATTGTCCTTCCTTATTTCTCAAAAGTAACCGTCTCAACTAAGATAATTTCAATTTCAGAAATACAGAACAATGCAGAGTGATGAACACATAAGAAATCCAAGAATGAGAAGTATAGTATTACATAGTCAATATTTTAACTCTTTTGAGATCTGATAGATTGACAAACGCATATTTTTGTTACAAAACTTGCCCCCTCAACTTTGTTTTAACTGAAAAGCGTGCAATGCCAAATGACATATACATGCCCCATCCCTGTGCCCATCTTAGGAACTAGAAAACCAGTACTCAAGTGGCAGAGCCAAGATTACCAAGCACATCTCATGCAGAGTCTAGTGTTTCCAAAGTTTTTGTCAAAATAGTATTTTTTAGTATGACACTCATCTGCTATTTGGTTCTCCATCTCTACCAGAAGTATACTTACCAGTCAGTCTGAGTCAGCTTCTCTCTTTATACAAAAGGAATGGAGCAGCTGGATATCTGAATTGTTTATTTCATGTGAATTATGATGGTAGGCACACATGTCTAGTTCCTCTCTTTTATTCAATCACTTGACATCAGACTGAGTGACTAATGGATGAGTGTTTAGATGAGGGTGAAACTCAGCTCTCTTTTTTCTCTTTCTTTTCTACACACACACACACAAACAGAAGACCTCATGAAAATGAAATCATAATCTTGATTGATTAATTGGGAAATGGAGTAGATATGTTAAAGATATAAATTTATCATTGAAAGTTTTATTTTAAAACTGAGTTAAAATAATGGAGGTATTAAATTGTCTTTACTATTGTTAGCTAAAAAGTATTGTTATTAATTTAGCTTTTGTTAAACTGGCTCAAAGTAAGGATATTTACACGTTTTAAATGGTTTATGTTGAAAAGGCCCAAATTAAGTTTGCCATTGATGTTGTGGTGTAATATCTTGTACATACGCAGGAATTTTCTAGTGGAAAGGAGCAGTCATTGCAAAAGATTAAGCTAGACATTGGCTTGAGACTTACATACTAGGAAGAACGGTCACTGGGAAATCCATTCATATCCTGGGGGTGGGGGGTTTGACTAAAATGACATAGAGGATGGCCACTGGAAATACGTAATTGTGGGCTGAAGAAAGTAAATGTGGTTTTCAATAAAGGAAAAAAACAAGGTGGGCTAAGTAGGGTGGTAATTCAAAGTTCTGGAACTAACTGCATATCAACAAAAATTTCCCAAGGGCTGGAAAAGAGAAAGGCACAAAAAAGCACACAAGTGAGAGAAAAAAAATGAGCATTTATTGAAAGAGGAGCTGGAGAGCTCAGGGAAGGCTGTCATAAAATACACATTGCATAATACATGATGGATCAGTTCTATTATTTAACTTTCCAAAAGATGTAACAATACAGAGATAGGCTAACCGTCATAGTCAGCATTAATTTACAGTGGGAGAAATAATTAGAATCTCACTTTTTCTGAAGAATGGAGTGAAAATGTAAACAATGCTTCCCTCCAGGCAAGTGCTTCATCAAGTTGACAGGTGCATTTGAATTTCCATGGGTGGGGGATATAATAGGTTATTTATGTGTCATTTTAATAGAAAGACCCAACCATCAAGATGGACAGCAGACTTTATCAGTACTGCTGTTTGCAACTAATCCTCCAATTTAGTACCCCATGAAAATACCTGCAACAAAAACCTGTCCATTTTTCTTTTACACTCCATTATGGGAAAATCAATATGGGCGCTATTCATCGCAAATCTCTTGCTCCGCGGGTGCCTGAGCCACAGAATCTGAAAGAACCTGACAATTTAGCACTCTGGCAGAGCCCATTGCTTATGTTTTTATTTTACCACGTTCTGCCACCAACAGTGACCCAGTTACCCTATCATATGCTCTAGAATCTGTTGGCCAGAGCCTCTGAACCTGATTATTTTAGTATCAACTTCATAGAGCCAAAAGAAAGAGTAAATTTCAAAACTTGACAGATTTAATTTTTTTTTAACATTCAGGCAATGAATGGTAACTTTAGTGAAAAATACTCCAGTCAAGCAACCAATAGACTATACGACGGTTGGATATGTCACTATTCAGCCAGTGACATCAAGATATAGTTTGATTAGTTATTTTTCAAGAAAATGGTCTTTGTTTTTCCTGTGAAACATCGGGTTTTAGAGAGAATCTGAAACCATTCAGTGGGAAAGAGTCCTACCTGCCAACGTCAATATGTATGAACAGAACTGTTCCAGGAGATTCCAACTGGCAATTACAAAGCAACATAAGACTAATTATCGAAAGGTCCAAAATTCAACACTACCCTTATGGAAATATCTAGAAAGCAGAAAACATGTTAGATTATTCATTTCCACCCAAATCACCCAAATTATGGATTTGCCTAATATTTATTAGGTCAATGAGTATTTAACAGAGCAAAAATTTATACATTCATTTGGTCACTTGTTCTTTAACACATTATGCATGTTAACAAAAGTTAAAGAGCACAGAAAAATGCTAAAAAACGTAAATGATTCCTACACATGATTTTAATTAACCTAAATTTAGATCAATTGAATATATTGCACGGAAACATGCAGACTGGCTCGCTCAATATACACTTAAAACATTTACCATGTATCTGCCAGGACGACAGAGGAAACCTTGGCCTCCATTTTTCAGAATCCTCTTTCAGCTTTCTAGAGTCCTTTACATAAACTAGCCAGGCAAGGTCTGTTTTCCCCAACCCAGAACACTGACCAAAGAGAGATCCAGAAACTGCCCCAAGATCTTCTGCCAGTTGAGTGGTAAACTGTCATTTCCATTTTAAAATCATAGTTCTGTGCATCATCTTGACTTAAAATTTGGGATTCTACAAAGAATCCTTCCTCATCAGCAGCTTTCCTTATTTAATGACTTTCTAAAAACAAAGTTTTTATCTTTAATGTGTCTTTTTTTCTATTATAATAATGTATCTGCATATATATAAGCATGATCAGATGTATTTGATGATATTTAAGCATTCCCTCAATTAAATATTTACCTAACCCCTTACTGTATTTTGGACCTTTTCATAAAGCATGTTGTTTGAATTAGGACAATATTCATGAAAAGAACATTGTCTTGGGAAGTGAATGTGGCTCAAGTGATTAGACTCCTGCCTACCACATGGGAGGTCCGTGGTTCAGTTCCCAGTGCCTCCTAAAGAAGACAGCAAGCTGGTGTGATGGGCAGGTGTGGCAAGCTGACACAACCAGATGATGCAACAAGAGATACAAGAAGAAAAACATAATGAGAGACATAACAAAGCAGGGAGCAGAGATTCCTGGTGTCTCCTAAAGAGGATGAGCAGGACAGCAAGCTGGCACTACAGGCAGTCGTGGCAAACAGATGCAATAAGATGACGCAACAAGATGACGCAACAAGAGACCCAAGAGGAAAAACATAACGAGAGACACAACAAAGCAGGGAATGAAGGTGGCTTAAGCCGTTAGGCGCTTCCCTCCCACAGTGGAGGTCCTGGGTACGGTTCCCAGTGCCTCCTAAAGAAAGAAAAATGAACACCCAGCACGTGCAAACAATGAGGGGTAAGGGAAGATAAATAATTAAAAAAAAAAAAAAACACAACAAAACATTATCTTTGGCATGTGTGTTATTTCCACAATGTTCGATATTAGGGAAAAACCAGGTATGCATGTCTTTTGGAGAAGAATAGCCTCACCACATACACAGGGTTTGCCTGTGTTGAGGCTGTGGGTCATGATTTGGAGGACGGTCTTATAAGACTTGTTGATCAGAAATGATGTAGGCAAAATGGCTCTGCCAAAGGGCCAGAAGAAAAACTTATCAGTGGCTTTTTTTACTGTCCTCAATTGTAAGGATTCCTTGCTTCCAACAGTTCCTCAGGTGATGGTAAAACTGATTCATTTAGAGGCAAATAAATTATCTGATATAAATAAACTGTTCCAGAAGTGATGTTACCTCTGCAACTTTTTGATATGTAGATAGGTCTTAGATCACACAGGCACAGACATTTCCTCAAGGGTTATATAAACACTTCTAAAGGATGCCAAACAATTGAGCAATTAATTATAACTCTTTCTTTCGCTTTATGATTGTTTTATGTGTTTAATTTTTGTCTTACACTCCTGGCTAGTAAGCTCCTTTACTACATACTTTATATGTCTTTATATTCTCCAAGGTATTTACTGCAGTGCTGGACAAAGAAGTGGCTCGATAAATGCCAGATTCACTGTCAAGGATATTTGGCACTTGCAATGATTTTTAGAGATTCAAGCAGGTTCATGGTTCTGAGATGTCTTATTAGTAGTATTTTAGTTTCATTGCCCCCTTGCAATGACCTGCAGATGCTCCTTCATTAATGATCCAAAATTGCACATTCCAAACACAGCTTCCAGCAATATCAGCTGCATGATCAATGTAACCTTGAAGAATTCAGGATAAGTGCAATGACATTAGGAAAGGCACTTGAAGAAAGAGAGCAGTGGGAGTTTTATTGATTTGTGATGGACTATATCTGGATTTGCATCCATTTTGCAACCATGATTATTGAAAAGAATTCTTCAAATACCAGTTTATCATGAAATATTTGTAAAAAGCATCAATCCCTGCTTTTTTTTTGTCATATAAACAACTGACATTGCCTGGCCCCAGGTGGGTCCAGTTTTGGGGTAGGTGCTGTGCTCTCTTCTGCTGGTTATTGGAAAGCAGTTAATCTGAAGACAAACATCATTACTTTTGAACTCTTGGGCAATTCTGAGTGCAATATAGTAAAAAAAAGAACTGATCTCAGACCAGGAGATCAAGGTTTGAATGGCATTTCAGTCTGGGCCTCGGTTTCCTTATTAGGGATATCAGAATTTTAGTACTTTTGGTACCAATAAGAAATAGGGCTAAGCAAGTGAGTTTTGTTTCCATCATCATCATTGTAATCAAGTTAAAGCAATAGTCAATTTCTATTAGGAGCTATATAATTATATTAAATGATTTAGTAAATGACCAAATTATTAGTAATCTGTAGTTTCCAAATCTGTAAACATAATTACATGCCGAGCCCCGGTTTCCTTCTCTAGGAAACTGCTTTTCCAGGATCTGTATTTGTACATCCAAGAATTATCAAAGTGCTCATCCAATGCAAAAGGCATCTATACCCAGTAGCTGTCACTTCAGTGGCATGGAAGTATGGTAGAGGCTTTGAAACAGTGTTTGTTTTAAGCCACGCTCCTCACTCTAGCCTCTTCTAGAAAGCCAAGTGGTGCATTCACACTTGAATTAAAATAATCTCTTCTTTTTAATACTGCTCCATGACCATCAAGAGGGCAGCTGGAAAATATAGCCACACGTGGTGGTTCTGGTCTTGTGATTTCTTGAAATATAAGCTAAACTACATTTTAAAAATGAATAATTTGTGTCTGCTAGCCCGGATTAGAAAAATTAGGAAGGGGAAATAAAAATGCACTTTACCCTCATGTCACCTAAGGGATAGATAAAAGTTTCAATATTGGTCCAAAATGATCTTAAGAAAAATTGGGGAAAAAACATATAAACTTAAGTAATTTTTAATCTTAAATTTAGCTACTCATACAATTTTTAAAAATAAGAATTATACTTTATAAACCACTGTAAAATAAGGAAACAAATGCAATTCAGGTAGCAAAATATTCAGAACCAAGGAAGTTTTGAGGAAAGAAAAATATATAAGAGTTTAAAAAATAAGATGACAGAATCCCATTAGCAAATCAAAATTATGCAAATAGTAGAAAGTGGTATAAATTCCCCAATTGAAAGACAATGATTCAGACTAGGCTTCAAAAATTCAAATACAAGCACCTCACAGGGGAACAAAAGCCATATGTAAAGGTTAATAATAACTGTTTTTCATTTATTGAGCACTTGCAATGTGCCAGAATCTCTTCTAATTCCTTTAGTGAGATGGTTTCAAAGACTATGAGGTAAGTGTACCACTCTCATTCACTTAGAATTTCTGTTCTCTCCCATCCTAAGAGTTTACATTTTTTGTTGTTATCTGCCTCCTCTCTTGAAGCCCTTGCTCATCTAAGCAGACCTTCGGAATCTAGGAATGATCTCATGGCAAACTCCATCCAACTCTGCACTTTTATGAGAGCAATGAGCTACAAAGGGAGTCTTAAAAAACAGTGCCCTCAACCAATCCAGTGTCCACATAGAAGAGGTGGCATTGGATTGGGAAAAGTGGACATAATGGACAAAGGGTATGGGGAAAGGCAGGAAGAGATGAGAGGTGGAGGCGTCTTCGGGACATGGAGCTGCCCTGGATGGTGCTTCAGAGGTAATCACCGGACATTGTAAATCCTCACAGGGCCTACATGATGGAATAGAGGAGAGTATGGGCCATGATGTGAACCAATGTATATGAGGTGCAGAGGTGCCCAAAGATGTACTTAACAAATCCAATGGATGTGTCATGATGATGGGAACGAGTGTTGTTGGGGGGGGGGAGAGGGGGGGTGGGGGGGTGGGGTTGAATGGGACCTCACATATATATTTTTAATGTAATATTATTACAAAGTCAATAAAAAATAAAAAAATTAAAAAAAAAAAACAAAAACAAAAACAAAAAAAAACAGTGCCCTGGGATAGGGTGCACAGGATGGAGGAATAGAGTATGGATTAGAGTGAACTTACTGATATTCTACTGTGGAACTATTGTGATTAGTAATGGAAGAAATTGTAGCATGGATGTGGAGAAAGTGGCCACCCTAACTGCTGAGGGTAGGGAGACAGAAGAAGAGATATGATGTGGGGGTATTTTCAGGACTTGGAGTTGTCCTGGGTGGTACTGCAGGGACAGATGCTAGACACTGTATGTCCTGCCATAGTGCACTGGGTGGACTGGGGGAGAATGTAAACTACAATGTAAACCATTATCCATGTGGTACAGCAGGGCTCCAAAATGTATTCACCAAATGCAATGAATGTGCCACAATGATGAAAGAGGTTGTTGATGTGGGAGGAGTGAGGTGAGGGGGATGGGGAGGTTGTATGGGAACCTCTTATATTTTTTTAATTTAACATTTAAAAAAAAAATAAAGAGAAATTAATTAAAAAACAGTGCTCTTGTTCCTGGAGATGAGAGATTGTTATCTACAGATAGGGAGTCTTCAACTGCAATGACCTTCTTGTGACTATGCATGCTTAAAGGTCTGCCTGAGGATGAAGCAGACGTCTAGAGGAAGCACACAGATGGGGATTTCAAAGATGTGAAGCAAAGGATAGGCTAACTTGAGTTGGAGTCACATGTATCCTGAAGGACACACATTTTACAGATGAGGTAATGGAGACTGTGAAGCTGGGTGGATGTCAGAAAAATCTTAATGTTCTTAAAGCTAATCCATTCCTGTGGGTGTAAACCTCCTGTAAGTAGGGGCTTCTGATGAGGTTACGTCAGTTAAGGTATGGCCCAGGGTGGATCTTAATCCTCTTACTGGAGTCCTTTATAAATGGGATGAATCAGAGAGTGAGGGAAAAAAAGCCACAGAAGCAAGAAGCTGAAAGCAATGAAACCCAGAAGAGAAGAGCGAGACCAGCAGATGCCGCCATGTGCTTCGGCATTCAGGACCGCTGACAGCCAGTCTTGATGAAGAAAGCTTTGCCTTGATAATGCCTATATTTGTACATTTTCACAGCCTCATGACTATAAGCTTGTAAGCTAATAAATCCCCACTGTAAAAACCTGCCCATCTCTGGTATATTGTGTTCTGCACCTTTAGCAAACTAAAAGAGAGAGCAAGAGATTAAGTAGATAGAATCAATCAGTAATTAACCTGTTAAATTTTCTCCCAACTTGCACTTGTACCCTCTACGCTATTCTGAGCAGAGATTCACAAAGTATAACAGATACTATGTGGAAATTCTAACTGCATAAAAAATAATATTCAAGAGAAAAGGGAAAAATAACCATTTCTCATTTCTAAAAGGTAAAAGTGTGGCCCCAATTATTAATTAGCTCTAGAAATATAAATCCAAAATTCTTAGAAATATAAGATACCTATAATATCCTCACTATAAAATTCTTAGACATTAATCTGAGTTTTTGATAGATCGAGTGTTCCAAACAAAGATATAAGGTATTTTAATATACTAATAAATCAGGTCTGAATTAATGGCTACCATAGAAAAAGACATATCAAACTGTAAATCCTACAACAGAAAATAACCCTTTTTTTGAGGTACATTAAACATTTATACAAATGATCATATGTTAGACCATGAAGAAAAACCTCAATAAATTTTCCAATGAAAAGATATATGTCAGAGACATTCTCAGAATACATTACAATAAACTGGGAACTAATCACATAAATTTAAATGGAAAGCATAAAAACATTTAGAAACTAAAAATACAACAACACAATAAATAGCACCTTCTATATACATATTACCTCTGAACAGATCAAAACTACAATTACTAGTAAGAAAATAAAAGAATAACACAATGAAATATCATGCCACCAAATCTGGAAATATTTAGACAGATTCATAGATGTAGCGATTTCATTGTTTAATAAAAAAAAAAGTTGACACTCAACAAAGAAGTTAGAGTAAGCACAGTTATATATTTAATATAAATAAATATAAAAGTAAAATTAAAGGAGTGAAATTGATAAATAAATTCACTAGGTACATACCTGAACAGAACAAAGCAGAACAGTTAATCCTTATATAATCTAGGCCAGAAGAATAAAATAGACAAAAATAAATGGAATTTAAATTTCATATAAGAGAGGCAGCCTCTAGCATAAAGTGGTTTAGATTAAGTTTTAGGCTAAGTTGTGTCTGTTTCCCTCTGGGTTGATGATAAATCATGTTTAGGAAATTGACATGTTCAGATTGCAGAGGTTTTTTTTACAGGAGGAACTGAGACTCAAGAAATAAAGAGTGGAGAAGACAAGCCTTACCCATCAACAGTGCCTCTCTCAACAGAGGGAACCGGTTCTGAGTACAACATGATTGTTTCCACCTTGACTTGTCTTAAATTCCAATTCAGATCAGATTTACATGAAGTATTTCAGGTTTCTCCTGGGGTATTTTAACCAGGCAGAAGGCCCCACCCCAGATATGACCAGCCAGATTCCCCTCTGCTGGTTCCCGGGGCTCCTTGTGGGAAGCATCAGATTAGAGGAGGCAGAAAGTTACCTCTTAAATTCTGGTTCTTTGGGGGCCTTTGGTGCCCTGAGGAAAATGGAATTTAGGAGTCTGCATCTGGAGAGCTCAGGAGAAACAGGGGTGGCCAGTGGAAGCCGCAGAGCCCAGGAGCAGATACCAAACTTTGCAGGAGGCATCCTCAGGGGGAAGCAGCACACCTGGCAGCCCCTGAGGGCCAAGCAAGCACCTGTGCTGACACGACGTGTTCCCGAGGATACTCAGACAGAGTGGATCGCTTCGGGGAGGGCATGGCTATTAGGACAAGAAGGTACCCACACCAGAGAAATGTGGTCTCCAAAACTAGAGATGTTTTATATTAGTGTGACGCATAACTCTGTAAATAAACCTCAATAAGGACGGCAATTTTCTGGAAAAATATAAATTTCCAAAAAAAAAAAAAAAAAAAAGAGCCCTAGAAACAACCAGAAAAAACTCTCAATAATTTTCAAAAAAGGGATTGTTTGCATTTATTTATTATTATATTTTTTATTTAATTGTTTAAATAAACAGTTTCAGACCAAATAAAAGTATTTCTGATGAAACTAGCACAATCATAAAATCTGAAGATAACATTATAAAGAGAAATAATAGCTCAAACTCACTTATGACTACATGCTTTTAAACAAACTTTAATAATCAGTAGGAAAACATTATTCCTCATAATATCTGTGTGGTCACTGCTTGCCTTGCTGAGTATAATAACAAAAATACTCTCCCATAATCAAGTAGGTTTCTCTTAGAAACACAAAATTATGACAAATTACACAAACATATTAAAATATATATTACACAAATATGTTACTAGAATATTTGAATCAGTAAGTTGAAAGGGAAACATATTCTAAAACCTCAGCAAAAGGCTGAAAAGGCATTGAAACTTACTCAGTGTATATTCAGATAAAATTCTAAGAAAGCCAAGAAGAGAAGGATACTTAGATAACATAAAAATGAATGTTTTTCTTAAATCATGAGCCAACATAATCCCCAGCAGTGAAACATGAGAGGTACTCCAATTTAAATAAAATAACAAATAAGTAATATTTCTTATCATAGTGCTATTTTTAAAATAATTTTATTTCAAATTCAAAGAAAATAAAATACCAGGAAAAGCAGCTGAACAAGTCATGGGAACAATAGTGCTATTTAATATTGTTCTAAAAGTATGGACAATTTCAATTCAATTAAACATGAATTGAAAATAAGGAATATAATCATTGGAAAATAAAGATCTGGACAAGAGTTGCCTTACTATTCCAAGAAAATTAAAGAGAACAATGAGGGGAGGGGAGGAGTTTCTTCTTAGATTAACAGTAGAGTTCAGGAAAGAAATCAGATATAAGATAAATATCCAACTAGAGTAACTTTCCTAAATAAGAACACAAGCATTTAAAAGTTCTAATGTAAAAAAGGTTTCATTTAAAGTAAATTTAAAATAATTGGTAGTATCTTAAGATGTGTCCAACCTATATAAAGAAATACTGTAATATTTCCCTGAGAGATGTAAAATAAAAATATTATTTAATTCATTTGTAATGCCTGGAATATAGAATACAAATTATACATATTTTGGAATGAATGATGCTCCTGGATGAGATTACTGATGAAATATAGTCACAAATTAATACAGAGAGACAAACCTCACTTTCCCCTGTACAAAGTAAGATATTTTATAGCAATTCCAGTTAAAATCCTGATAGTATATTTCTTTCTAATTTTGGTCTTTAGTATGATTTAATATGATTCTAAAGTCCATCTAAACATATATACACACTACATGTGCTTATGTAATATGTTTGAAATGGCATACCAATGAGAATAAAATTGTATGCTTAGATATGAGAATTAATGAGAAACAATGAAAATACTACAGCCTACAAGAATTAACAATGAATATAATTGCCACCAAATAGATCTTAGTATAAATATGTCTTTAATATATAAGGGAGATTTGACTGATACTTAGAGAAGTGATGGATTCTTTATTGGTTTCTCATAGTGCCTCACAAAAAATAAATTCCCACATACATCAAAGTTTAAGATGAAACCATAAAAAATAGCAATATACTTAGACTATTTAACTAATTTGGGGGTAGGGAAGTACTTAAAAACCATAAAAACAATGTAAGAACTCAAAGAAAAACTTAAGTACTAAGAATCAAAGCTCATAAAAATCATAGTCATTTTTAAAAGGCCAGTAACAAACTGGACACATGTTTACACCAAAAAATGACAACCAAAAGAATAATAATATAGCTGCAATCTATAATGAGCTTTGGGAAATCAAAGAAAAAAAAAAAAAAAACTAGCAGCCCAATAGAAAAACAGGCAAATGTCATCAATGAATAATTCTAAGAAGAAGCAAATAGGCATTAAACATGTGGAAAATTCTCAATTCATTAACAATTAAAGAAATACAAAATATGATAAAATTTTATTTCAAATTGACAAAGGCATAAAAGAAAAGATTGATAATCAGGGCTGGTGATGTTGAGTTAGAATGAATAATTTTCCATACTGCCGGTGAAAAAATAAATTGTTACATTTCTAGAGAGTAATGTGAGTCACAGATCTTTTAAAATGAGTTGGTTAACTACACATCTAGAAAATGAATCTAAGAAAATTATCACAAATGTGAACCAAGATTTATGTATAAAAATATTTATTGTTGGTTATTCATAAAAATATAAAAATTTTAAAAGTGTTTAAATGTTAAATAATTGGAAATAAATCAGTGTTGGTACTTCCATGCAATGGAATATATTCAAATATTGACATCGTATTTTTAAAGAACATTCAATAACACTGGAAAACTTTCAATAACACTAGAACACTTTCAATTTCACTAGAAATGTTTTACATGTGTATTTATATATAAGTATATATAACCTAAATTTTGGTGAGATTATAAATAATTTTTACATTCTCCTTTACGCTTCTTGTGTGAGCTCCAGTTTTTCTAGAACGATCATGTATCACATTTATAATCAGAAATTCAATGAACATCATTCAAAAAATAAATACTTCTCTTCCTTTAGATACTTGAGGATATTGGTCTAATTGAAGAAAGAAATCCTGTTTCTTTAAATTCAAGCTCTGCATTGGGGCTACCACCAGGAGGCTGAGCTGAATTTCCCCCATTAAGCAGTTTCCTAAGGAGAAACCACCTGATCAAGCACTCATTGCACCATTTCTTCAGATTTTTAATTTCAAAACATTTCACTTGGCAGAGGCAAACCAGGGATTCCTGTCAGTAACTGCTGGTATTTGGCAAAGAGAGTGGAAACACAGGAAGGAACCAAGGGCTGGAGCAAGCCGGCGCACTTTAATCGGTTTCTAGCAATGGAAGAGCCAAGATTTACAAGCGCCTCACACCCCCAGGTATAAGCAAAGTGACACACTCAGTGTATCTGTGAGGTTTCACAGCGGTCTTACCACTTGGAGAACAGGGACATCCATGTGGAGGGGTTGGAGAAGTGCATAATGATTTCACACACTAAGCTTAATTTCAATATTGTTTAGTCTCCTGGGCTTCCTTTTGAATGACTATGAAACTCTATCAGTTTGAAAACGAGCGGATTGCAAGGAAAATTGCACATTTGCTGACTCTTTGGTGCAATTGTTTGAAATGCTGGTGGCCTGGCCTATGATGGTCCTGATTTCAGGGGGAAAAATCTGCAGAAAATGAGAAAGGATGAACAAAAACACTTTTATAATAAAATCTGGCACAAACTAAATAAAAGATAAAGAACAGGGGGGAAAAAAGGGGAAAAAAGAGAAAAGCACAATGCCAAGGATATATTCTTAGGAGTGATGCCTATAATTTAAAAAGTAGCTCTAGGGTATTTCTAACTTATATGCCCAGTTTGTGCTATATGGGGGTGGGATGACACACGCCGCTTTTGAACTTGACAGCGTTGCAAAGATAACGTTTCCATACCGCAGTCCCTTGGTGAACAATTTCTTGCGGCATTATATATTGTATCTACAGCTGTGCTATGTTCAGTGGCCATAAAACCATTCATTTGTGTAATCTCGGGGCAAAAAGCACCACAAAGAGAAGCAATGGGACTGGGAAAATGATCCATCTTCATTTATGCATTTAAAATTTCTCTCACTGTGATAGCCTGGTGAGGTGGATATCTTTTCAGGAAAACCACAGAGAGCCAGCTGCCTCTTCCTAGTCCAACAAATATCAGGACAGAACATAACATTAAGGATTCATAATCCTGCATACATGTACACAACATCTTCCTAACTACATTTTCTCCTTTTACATCCCCAAGACTTATTAATATGTGGGATAAAAAGCTGTGTGAGCTCTAGCTTCCACAGTGTATGTGATGAATCTCATATTCCAGCTGTTCAATTTGGAAGCTTTTGTCCCAGATTCATCAACTTCTAGTGGAAATAAACAGAATGAGAATATCTGATTCTCACAGTTTGTCTAAACACGTTTTCTTCATTTGTCTTTTATAATGCCTAAAGTATCACCTAAATCATAAATTTTCTCAATTTTCTCAATTATGTGGAATTCTATCTCAACTTAATCTATGTTTTGTCACCAGACTGTGATAAACACTTCAAATATTCTAAGTCCTTTACTTAGTAAAGATGCACTTTTTTGAGTTACATCGTGATGCAGTATCCTTTGTTGGTTGTTTTTCTTTGCAAGAACTCTCAACATTGTTCAAAGGACTGTGCCAACTGTAAATTCATCTACATTCTCTTCTTGGACTTTAAGTGCCATCTATGTGATGACGAATACTCTAAATTTATATTGTTTTTCCTGACTTCTCCCCTAAGTTACATGATTTGTACCCAACAGCCTATTTTTACATCTATTAGGCATCTCAAATTTAACATGTCCAGAATGGAATTCTTTTTTTTTTTTTTTTTTTTTAAAGATTTATTTTTATTTATTTAATTCCCCTCCCCTCTCCCGGTTGTCTGTTTTCTGTGTCTTTTTGCTGCATCTTGTTTCTTTGTCCGCTTCTGTTGTCGTCAGTGGCACGGGAAGTGTGGGCGGCACCATTCCTCGGCAGGCTGCTCCCTCCTTCGCGCTGGGCGGCTCTCCTTATGGGTGCACTCCTTGCGCGTGGGGCTCCCCTACGCGGGGGACACCCCTGTGTAGCACAGCACTCCTTGCGCGCATCAGCACTGCTCATGGGCCAGCTCCACACGGGTCATGGAGGCCCGGGGCTTGAACCGCGGGCCTCCCATGTGGTAGACGGACGCCCTAACCACTGGGCCAAAGTCCGTTTCCCCAGAATGGAATTCTTGATTCCACCCCTCTCTTTTTCTTATTAAAAGGAGGTTCTTTAGGCTTTACTGCCACATGCAGTAAATGCATAACACTATCAACCAACGGGTCAGATCCAACACCTGAGTGCTCTCCTCCCTTACCCTTCACATTCTAAATCCATCCAATCTATCAAAACTATTTCATAGACACCTTTCTGAATAGCTCATACATTGATTTTTTTTTTTTTTAAATCTCTTCCATCAGTCTGCATCTCTCAAAGAGAACTCCAGTGAGTTGAGAGAATACAGTATGTGTTTGGTGACTTGGTAGGTGAAGGCAAAGGACCTTGGGTCTTCTTGGCATGACTTCACTGTTCTCTGGTCTTTGAGGCAATGTTCCTCGCCTGCCTGGTCACTGCTTATCCTGCTGAGGTCACAGATTATGAAGCTCATAATATGGTTTACAGTGGTAGCCTCTAATGACTCAGCTACACCTCAGCTCTTACTGATGTAAGAGGCCAAAATATTTGCAACCTCTCTAAATTCCTGCCATTAACTCCAGTTAAGCCTTGACCTTGGTGGTCAACTCTTGCAACTCTTGCAGCTTCTTGGCCACAGTGGGCCCCATGGAGGCTCCATGACAGGAGTACAGTCACTTAACTAAGTTTCCCTTCCAGGTTTTCCCATCAGGGCATGAGACCTTTCCAGGTCTGGCCCAGTCTCCCAGAAATGGTAAATCTGACCTCTACTCTCTCCTCTGTGCCATCAAGTTTTTAGCACAAGCATAAATTGGGGTAGGGTATGAGATGGAAGGCTGCATTTTGAGTTTCCGTCAATGACTTTAACCCACTTTCCCTAAGGCTAGAATACAAGATGGAGAACTACATGTCTTAGTACCTACTTCTATTGTGTCTGATTCCACACCCCTCACTCCCACCTACCAGTTGCTAAGGAGGAAGAAGGGACAGGTTTTGGGCTTTTGTCCTCTCTAAGTCAAATCTTTCTCCATCCCAATTCTTACCTCAAAATTGATCATTATGTGGGTTGGGTATGGGAGAGAAAAACCTTATTTATTATGTAAGTTAAATTAGGAATCATTTCAAAATCCTTTTATCTGTTGCAGTCACATTGCAGTAAAGAGTTACAAGGTATTTATGTATATTACTTAAAATCTGAATGATTATTATCAGCAAAATTTAAATGTTGCATTTCATAATTCTAATAGTTGAATTGCTAGAAATATGTTCACAGAGCCCAAGTAAGAAATATTGCAAATAATTTTATCGCTCAGAATATGGTCTGTAGTGGTGAGTGTTACATATGCACTTGAATTTTGATATATAAATATCAATTATGATATTTATATTATGATAACAGCTATGAATTTTATTAGAATACTACTATAGTCCAGACATTTTTATTAGTGTTTTTATATTGTATTTTATATAGTATATATATTTTCTCATGATTTTACTTTCAATCCATCTATATTATTATATTTAAAGTAGGTTTCTTAGTCACAGCATAGAGCTAGTTTATGGTTTTTCTTTTATCAGTTTGATAATTACCATCTTTTCACTGGTGTGTTTAGGCCATTTACATTTAATATAATCATTGATTTCACTGAACATAGATCCAGCAGTTTTCTATTTGTCCCTTTTTTAAATCTATTTCTCCTTTCCTGCATTCTTTTGGATGATGTGAATATGTTTAGTACTCCATTTTAATCTATTTTCCATATATTTTTTAACTAATTTTTAGTAACTAAGCATTACATACCTAACTTATCATAGCCTATTACAGTAATATTTTACCACTCTATGAAACATAGAAGCCTTAAAAATGTTTAGGACCCTTTACTCTCCACTCTTTATGTTATGTCTTCCATATGTCCTACATCTACACACATTGAAATCCCCAAGACAGTGTTATAATTTTTATCTCATTTAAACAGTCATAGATATGTTAAGGAATCTAAGGCAGAAACAAAAAAGCCTATTAATATTTACTCAAATGTATACATTTCTGTTATTTTTCTGTCATTCCTGAAGTTCCCAATTTCCCTTTGGTCTCATTACCTTTCAGCCTGTAGAACTTCCTTTAGCATTTCTTTCATACCTTATCATCTGTTGAATTCTCTTGGTTTTTCTTTGCATAAGGATGTCCTTATTTAACTTTCATTCCTGAAGAACACTTTTTATTGGGTACAGAATTCTGATTTGGTAGTTCTTTTCTTTCAACAATTTAAAGGCATTACTCTACTATCTTCTTGTATCCACGGTTTCTGACAAGTGATCTACAAATATAATGTGTCCTTTTTTTCTGGTTGCTTTCAAGACTTTCCTGTCTTTGTCTTTTAGCAGTTTAATTATGTTTCTTTGTGTTTATCCTGTTTCAGATTTGCTCAGCTTTTTGAATCTTAAATTTATGTTGTTTATCAAATGGGGAATGTTTGCAGCCATGTTTTTAGTTTTTATTATTTTTATTATGGTGATTTCCCCTTATAGTAATTCTAACATAAAACAAACACATTCGGGTGTTCTATTTAGATGTGCAGTGCACACTGATTATTTAAATCCATTTTTATTCCATATTCAATTTGAAGTATAATTCATGTCATGAATATTACTTCAGTCTTTACACAGTAACACTCAGAAAATTATTGCCAGCAATGTACAATAATTATGATATTTTTACTTATCATTTAAAAAAATAACCAGTCAAAATTATAAATATCTAAGTGTAGTATTCCCCCTTTAACTGAAGGGAAATATTTTTCATTCCTTGCAGTTCTACCTCTGACAGTAAACACCACAGTATAAACCTACCAGCAAGGCTGTCTTGAGATTAAAAATCAATGAAGGTAAATTTAACTTAAGGGAAAGAGAATGAACACACACTTCAAACCTCTGCTTGAGAAGGTTTATGTCCTAGGAATAAATGTTCTGAAAAGTGACTAGCCAAAATGAAGTATCCTCTCAAATTCTGGTTAAAAACATTGTGCTTCACTATCATCATCATCATCAAGCTTGCCTGGCTGAATGTATCATAATTTGTCTTTGGCCTCAATAGCAATTAAGCTTCACCCTGCAAATATATAATGCGTCTTCCTATCCACAAGTAGATTTTCTAACCTGGAGAGAGCTGCTGATTTGTTAAAAGGTACATCAACACCTGTAAGAAATTGATGCATTTCCCATAGGAGCAACAGTTTCTGGTATCAGGATAAGTACCACTGTACCTCTTCATTTTCTCTCCTTACTTGCCAGCTGTTTCCTGTCCTGGGGCCCATCCTTCCCTCTGAACTTTCATTATCCATCAGGCACCTTTCCCTAAACATCTTCTCTCAACCAATATTTCCTCTTTTTATGGGACTTCAATGACACAACCATAAGACCTTTTGATAGTGTCCCTGAGGTTCCAATGATTTTTTTTTAATTTTTTCAATCTTTTTCCACTCCTTTTCAGATTGTATAATTTCTATTTTAATATTCGTTTACTCTTTCCTCTGTCATCTCCATTCTGTTTTTGAGTCCATAGTGTGAGTTTTTATTTGAGATATATTTTTCAGTTTTATCATTTCCAGTTGGTTCTTTTTATAGTTTCTATTTCTCTGCTGAAAATCCCTATCTTTCCAATTATATCTAAGTGATCACCTTAACTTCATGGAGGATGATCAAAATAGCTGATTTAAAGTCTTTCCAACATCTGGGTCATCTCAGGGTTAGCATCTGTTGGTTGTATTTTCCCTTGAGAATTGGTTAGCATTTTCTGATTCTTTGTATATTGAATAATTTTGGATTGTGTTGTTGATTATCTCTAGAAAATGTAGATTTTTAAAAACTTTTTTCTTCTAACCATTAATTAACCCAGTTAGGACCAGACTGCAACAGGTGACATATTAGTTTTCTATTGCTGTGTAATAAGTCACCGCAAATTTAGTAACTTAAAATTTACTCATTTTTTTTATCTCATAGTTTCTATAGGTCAGAATCTGAGGCATATCTTAGAGTGTCTTACCAGGCTGCAATGTGGGTTTTGATTAGGCTGTATCCTCATTTGGAGCTTGACTAGGGAAGAATTCATTTCTAAGCTTATTCAGTCTGCTGGAAAAATTCAGTTCCCCGTAGCTGTAAGAATGATTTTTTGTTCTGATTGTCAGTCAAGGACTGCTTTCAGTTTCTAGAGACCACCACCGGGTCCTTGCCACATGGCCTTCTTCATAGGCAATTCACAACACATTTCTTTAAGACTAACAGAAGTATCTCTGTCACTTTGAATCTCTCCTTTCAGTAATGGTCTTGGCCTTCTTTTAAAGTACATAACTGATTGGGTCAAGTCCAGCCAAGACAATTTCCCTTTTGATCTTCTCAAAGGTATCTTATTAGAAACCTTATACTGCAAAATCCCTTCACCTTTGCCATATAGTATAATGCAGTCATAGGACTGAAATGCTATCATATTTACATGTCCTCATATTCAAGGGGAGAGGATTATATACAACATGTATGCCAGGGATGGAAATCATGGGGGCCATCTCAGAATCCTGCCTACCTCGGTGGTATTTTGCACATAACTATTTTCACATAGCATAATATTCTGGAGCTTCGCACATGTTGCATTAGGTATGAGTAGTTCATTTTCCTTCACTCCAGAATAGTATTCTAGTGTATAAATATATCACATTTTGTTACCCATTCCCCAATTGATGGACACTGGAACAGTTTCCACTTTTTGGTTATTATGAATAACACAACTATAAACATTGTGTACAAGTCTACGTGAAGACACACGTTTTTACTGTTTCTTGTGTTGATACTTAGAATCAGAATTGATGGGTTATATGATAAACTAATAGAGAATCATATCTTAGAAAAGATGTACCAAATACCAGCTTCATTACTTTTTAGCTTGTGATCTTTAACAAGTTATCTAACCACTCTATGCATCAGATTCCTCATCTGTAATGGTGCTACCTAACAGTCTTACTCTGAGAACTAAATGTACAGGTTAGGCACTCAATGATAGCTACTGCTTATAATCTGCAAGTTCTGAAAACCTCATAGGCATTCAATAAATATTCACTGATTGGCCAACAGTTCAAAGACTGTTTTGCAAAGTCATCTGCACAGTGCATAGATATTCTGATGTCTAACGTCCATGGAACAGTGGCTCAGATTTCTTTTTCTATTCCTTCTTAGTCATATGTTCTGTGTGGAGACAGGCTATGACTGATTCATTTTAGAGTCTTTTTGTCAGATGCCTGACACTTGCAGAGCTTCTCTGATTTAAAAAAAAAAAAAATTACCTATTTTTTTTTTTAATTTTTCAAATAATAAAGATTATACAAACAATGAAAAACATATAGGTTTCCCATTTCCGCAGTGGCTTTATGACAGGAAGTTGACACACAATCTTATTTCCATATGTGACTTTTAATATTCTGTCGTGTAACATCAAATAAATACTGGGTTGTTGTTTTTTTTTAACTACAAGCTAGTGAACTGTCTGGCATAAACTTTATGTTTGAGGGAAAAATAAAATTTTATTTGCTGCCTGCAGACTAAATAATTCTTTTAAAGAAGAAAGTTTATTGATGTTGTAAGCAACATGATGTCTCCTGGGATAAGAGCAACATGGGTTAACAGCAACTCCCCTTCCTGTTCTTCAAATCCTCTTACCCAAGATGCCTGCTGATTAAAGTTTCATTAGAAAGCACTTTCTTATCCTAGGCAAAATAATATTACATCTTAAGAAATCTAACATGCTCAGGACACCATCTTAAATATCAATGATTCCTCCTCCTCTGTTTTGTGCCTCAGATAGAATTTGAAAAATTCTTTAAATTCATTTCTTACCATTTCTTTAAATTGCTTCCCTACAGTGATCCAACAGTACGAGAACTCTACCTCTCCCTCTTTCCTGGCAATATATTATATATACAATTCATATTGTAGGCATGTCAGAATTCTTTAAATGGTATATCACTAGAAATTTGAGGGATAATTCCATTCCTAGATAGTAAAGACTTCAATTTCACCGAATATGGAGATTATTCATTCAAGCCAACATAGTTTTGTCCGTTACCTAGGAGGGAGAAAAAAGGTCTTGCAGACCTGAAGAAGAACTCAATAAAGTTCCTAGTTGGCCAGCATCAAGGACATTACAAGATATTTCTAATCATATGGGCTATAGCCAGTTTTCAGCTTAGCAGCAGACTGGGAATTAGGAAACAAGGAAGATGGAAGTTCTTGAAAATCATGTGGGCCCTGTGCAGAAAAGGTGTGGTGGCCAAGTCTTAGCAGTGATGTTTAATAGGGCACCATCTCCCTACAAGTAAATTAACTATGGCAGGATCATAAACTATGGTTTGCACCTGGAAACGTCTCTATATTTTCTCTGGTCTTGCTTCTCTGCTATTCTCTCTCTCGGTATTTAAAAAATTCTCATGTAAATTATATATATACACACACACACATGCATACAAACAAACATTTTAAAAGTGTGCTAGCTCACAATAAAGCTTTAAAAGATTTTGTTTAAACCATATCACAGTCATTAAACTACTAACTTCTGTCCCCAATTCTTTCGTGAAATATACTTTAATGTCATGCTATGCATTATTATCAAATACAAATAGCTATAAAGGAAAAAGCTAGAACATGAGTATTGGGGTCAATAGACTTAAGTTTCAGACCCGACTTTGTCTCTTACTAGTAACTTTGACCAAGACTGAGAGGCTTCTAACTTCTTAGTTTAACTATCTTTAAACTAGGAAACTAAACTCTTTCTTTTGGAGTAAAGACAATTCATTGAAATCATTTATGGAAAGTGCTTTATTAAATTATTAGAGTAGGAGTAGAATTAGTAGTAGCATTGCATTAATAATTACATCAAGATTTAGAAAAGCACCTTTATAGGTTTGACTGGAGAAGATGTTTTTTAATGGGAATATATAACACCATTCCAAGTTAAATAATAAATTTTATAAAAGAAGGAATATAATACACCCTTGAGGTATCTTATAACACAAACTGGAATGTTTATAGTCAAATCCGTTTACATTGAATGACTTTGAGACAACGTCCAAATGAGTTTCCCTAATTTTTGTTTAAAATGGAAAAGACTAAACAGTAGAGAGAAAATGGGGGAAGTGGACATGGCTCAACTGAAAGGGCATCCGTCTACCATATGGAGGGTCCAGGGTTCGATCCCCAGGGTCTCCTGACCTGTGGTAAGCTGGTCCACATGTAGTGCTGCCACATGCAAGGAATGCCATGCCATGCAGTGTTGCCCCCACGTAGGCGTGCCCCAAGCACAAGGAGTGTACCCCACAAGGAAAACTGCCCTGCAAGAAGAAAGTGCAGCCCATCTAGGAGTGGCCCTGCACACACAGAGAGCTGATGCTGCAAGATGAT